>NW_004754914.1:107759-123684 GCF_000188695.1 Salpingoeca rosetta | reverse complement strand
GTGTGTTTGTGTGCCAAGTGCGACACGCTGCACCAGCACGCGCAGCCGGTCCTAACCACCACCACCACCACCACCACCACCACGACGACGACGCACCATCACGTGCCACTGCATCACAGAGCATTGTTCCGTATCAGGCCTTCCCAACGCGCGACCGCCACCTCGCCATCGCCGCCGCCACCAACCAGCAGTTTGCTGCGTTCGCCAACGCCGTGGGCTGCACCCACTGGCTCGAGGTGAAGATGTGTGTGTGTGTGCGTGTGTGTATGTGTTTGTGTGTGCGTGCGTGTGTGTGTGTATTGGGGGACTGTGCTCTTCGAGCTGTGCTGTACATGCCTCTGGTTTGGTTTACTCGTGCTTATATGACGCTGCCCAAACCCGCACCCCTCGTTGCCATGCCATGATCACCAGGATCCACGGTTTGCCACAAACGAACAGCGCGTCATCAACAGGTGCGCGCGCATGCGACAAAGATGATGGTTGTGGTGATGACATTATATCACATGCACGTCAAGGCATGTTGCAGCCACACACATGCTCACCACCACCATCACCACCACCACCACTCATCACTGCAGGGCTGAGCTGGTGCAGGCGATCAGCGATGTGCTGCAGCAGCGGACGCGCGACGAGTGGTGCGAGCACTTTGCTGCCTCGCGCGTGCCGAGTGGCATGTTCTCATATGGGCCCATCAACTCCATCACAGAGGCGTTTGCGGATGTGCAGGCGACGGCGCGAGGGATGGTGCAGACGGTGCACAGCGACGTCTTTGGCGACATCAGGCTCTGTGGGCCCGCAGTCAAGTACTCACAGGGGGACGGGGCGCGTGCTGGTGATGATGGCGATGGTGTAGCGGCGGCGAATAAGGCGACAACAGGCGGTGATGGCGCCAATGTTGAGGAATGGGACGCGTCATCATCATCATCATCATCATCATCATCATCATCATCATCATCATCATCATCATCATCATCATCATCATCATCATCATCACCATCACTAGCGACGCCACCACCGCTGCTTGGCGAGCATTCGCGTGCGGTGCTGCGGGAATGGCTTGGATACGATGACAGCAAACTCGACGCATTCCAGCAGCGAGACGTCATCCGCCAGCACCCGCGGTCACAGACACACGCGCAGGGATGACGATGGTGCGGGAGTGGCGGCGGTGATAAATGTTGCTATTGTTGCTATTGTTGCTGCTGTTACTGCTGTTATTACTACTACTACTGCTGTTTTGTTGCAAGGGTGGCAGTGGTGATGCATTGTTGTGGTACGCAGCGTTGTGGCTGATGAGGACGGATCAGATGTTTAAGTTAGCAGTTGTCGTGTGTTTCCAAGCGTCGTCATCGTCATCATGATGGTGTTGTTGGGAGGACTTGAAGTTGACGTGCTGGGCTGAGGCCGAAATAAACAAGCTTGCTGCACTTGTCCAACTCGTCCACACGATTACCACCACAGCACATGAACCTCACCGTCACCACCATTCCACGTCACATGAACTTCACCGTCACCGCACCATTCCACGTCACTGTCTTCCGCCACCTCTTCCTCGCATCCCGCTGCTCAGTCGTCCACCACCACGACCACCACGACCACCACGACCACCACGACCACGACTGCCTTTCCCTCTGCCCTTCATACCCCCACCTCTCCCCTTACCTCTCACCCCACCTCTCCCCCTCCCACCACCGCCACCACCGCCGTGTGCTTGCTGCTGCTCGTCCTCCACCTGCTGCTTCTCGTCGTGTCGGCGCTGCATCGCCCGCCGCTGCTTCGGCCGCTTCCGGTGCCGCGTCGCGTCGTGCGAATCCTTGAACCTGTCGGAGGGGGCGACGATGGTGGCGATGGTGACGATGGTGGCGATGATGGTGTGAGGATGGATGTGCAGTGGTGGCGTGTAGGTGAGCGCATGCAGGATTAGCTCAAACAGTCGTCATTGGTGGGAGAACGACTGCAAGTACATCAGCAACGCAGAGATAGTTATAGAGAGACAGAGAGACAGAGAGACAGGCAGGCAGACGGACACACACACACACACACACACACACACACACACACACACACACACACACACACACACACACACAAACACATACAGATACACACACACACACACCGATGCATTGTGCGTACTTTTGCGGGAGGTTGCGGGACTGGGCGCGCATGACGCAGCCCTGGGACAGGCGGTGTCCCTCCGCGCACCACCAGCGGCGCAGCTTCGGGAACATATGCGCCGGCACGTAGCAGTACCACAGCGACACAAATGGCGACGTGATTAGCTCCTGCTGCCGCACATTCCGCATCCCTTGCGGTGTCTCAAACCGATACCTTGTGGAGGGGACACAGCGTTTACGTGTGTGCGTGCGTGCATGCGAATATTAAGGTGAGAGGCACCCGGGCAGTGATACCACGACCAGCCGCACAGCAGAGCACATCGCTGTGCACATCACATCACCCACGTAACTTGCACGCATCACATCACATCATCACATCACCGCGACCGACCTGTGGGATGGCGTGATGAAGAAGCAGCCCTCGCCCAGCCGCTCACGTGCGGCTTGGTAGTACGGCTTGGTGTACACGTACACAGGCTGCAGGATGAAGAACGGCTTGCCCATGTCGGCGAGGAACTGCATCAGCCTCTTGATGTGGTTGTATGGCTCCGTCGAGTACGGCGGGTTTGTGATCAAGATGTCATACCTGAATGAGCAAGGAGGGGGGGGGGGGAAGGAGAAAGGGAACACAGCCAGAACAGGTTGTGTTGGGGTGGTTGAGAGAGACTCAAAGTTGTGCGCTGTAGGTTTGGGCTATGTGCGATGGCTGCGTACACGAGCGCGCTTGCAAGAGGAGGTACAAGCAGCGTTCAGGACGCAAGTGGTGAGAGAGTGTGTGCAGCAGATTGCGCCTTGCACGTACTCTGGGATATTGTTGGTGCGGATGTCTTCGTAGAAGTCGGAGTTGCGGTTGATGATGTTGGGGAAGCCGCAGCTGGCCAGCCTCTGCTTCATTGCGCCCGCACAAAAGTATGGGCTACCAACGAGGTGGTGCATTGTGTGTTGAGTGTGTGTGCGTTGAGTGTGTGTGTGTGTTGAGTGAAGCGGGGATGATGAACAGTGGCATTAGTTGAGCGCAACAAGGCACTAAGCACAATAAAGGCAAACACAGACACACACACAGACACACACACAGACAGACACACACAGACAGACACACACACAGACACACACACAGACACACGCACAGACACATGAGGCGTACTCGTAGATGGTGACGGAATCGTCAGTCTTGCCACACATCTCTGCAATCGCAGACACGACGGGAGCAATGTCTGCGTACGCCTCCCGTGGCGTCTCGCAGTGATCCGATGCTGGCATCGCCAAGGCTCTCACCAACAGCAAGCGCAACACCAACAGCACCAACACGTGCACACTGCTTGCTGCTTGTTTGCTGCTGTATTGTGTTGCCTTGTTGCTTGCTTCTTTCCAGCTTGGATTTATTTTTGGTGGATACAAGGGCGACTGACTGGTGGTGCTGTGGATGTGGTGCTGTTGGTGGTGCGAACACGAGAGAGACAGACGCAGGAAGGACAACAAGCAAAGGCGACACACGCACACACACGAGCAGAAGGAAGAAGCAGCAGCAGGCAACGCACAGCGCGTGTTGGAGGAGGAAGACAGGTTCACAGGGTCAACACAAGGAGAAAAGGCGCCAAGCCACACACCACGCTCATTAACCAACGTGCAGCACACTGAAACACGCAACGACATCACCAACAAACGGTCATGGATCGCCTTGCAGACCTGCGAGAGGTGCGTTGAATACGTGTCCACGTACATGGGTGTCGGCATCTTGACGCATGCGTTCTGGCGCTTGTGGCGCACTGAGCCATACACTGCGCAGGCTGCAAGGTGAAGCCTTGGCTGCTTCGTGTGCTCATGCATATCTTCACGCCTCCCCGCTACAAATACAGTTGGCTGGAACAGTGGCAGACGACGAGGAGCCCGAAGAGCAGAACAAGGATGAGGTTGGTGCAGTGTGTTCGTGTGTTTGCATGTATGTGTATGTGTATGTGTATGTGTATGTGTATGTGTATGTGTATGTGTATGTGTGTGTGTGTGTTGTCTCGATAATCATGCGTGCACGCGCATATGTGTTTGGAATGAGCACAGCACAACGTGGTCTGCCTGTTGCCGTTGCATGTGCACACACTGACGGCGGTGCTGCGCGCCATGTTGTGGTGGGGAGCAGGTGACGGTGCAGGTGGACGGCGACAAGCAGGCTGATGAGGAGCCATCGCCCTTCATGTCAGACTTCTTCGATCTGGTGCGCGCATCAAGCATGCCCACTTGCTAACATTGCCATGTGTGTGTGTGTGTGTTTGTGTGTGTGTGTGTGTGTGTGTGTGTGTGTGTGTGTGTGTGTGTGTGTGTGTGTGTGTGTGTGTGTGTGTGTGTGTGTGTGGAGGCGCAATGACTTCTACCCTTGCCTTGGATCGATCGCGGTGGCAGTCTGTTTGAACGCTCACACCCTCGTCCGTGGTGGCGTCTGGCGGCGCTTTCGGTTGCCACAGGTCAAACGCATCATCGAGGACATCAGCACCATCAACCAGCAAATTGACATGTGCGTGCTGTGCTGCCTGTCAATGTTGTGGATGACGCGCGTGTTGTTTGCGTGTGCATGATGCGAGGATTGTTTGTGGATGTGGATGTGTGTGCATGGTACACGTGTTGTGTGTACTTGTGTATGCGTGTCGTTTATGTGATTGTGTGCACTCGGTGCGCTTGTCTGGTTAGCATCACCTCACCTGCTCCTGTATCTGCACGTGGCCGGTGATGGCGCAGCCTGGCGGTCAAGCACGAGCAAGTCATCGCCGAGGCCAACTCAAACAAAGCAAACGGTAATCGTGGTGGGCCTGCTGTGCCCGCGTGCTGGCCGTGTGCTCATGTTGCGTGTGCGTGGTGATGTCAGTGCGGCGGTGTGTTGTAGCGCTTACGTTTGGTGTCGTCACGTCACAACCCCGATGCGTCACGTGGTGTGGGTTGACAGAGATCAACAAACAACTACATGAGCACATGGACAACATCAGCGCCATCGCAAACAGAATACGCCGAGACCTCAAAGGTGTGTGTGTGTGCGTGCGTGCGTGTGAGCATATGCACTTGTGTGCGTGTGCGTGTGCGTGTGCGTGCGTGTGTGTGCGTGTGCGCGCGCGTGTGTGTGCGTGTGTACATGTGTGTGCGTGTGTGTGTCTTCGCGTTGATTGCCTCGTCTCACATCACCTCTGTGTCCACCACCACCACCACCACCACCACCACCATCAGCGATTGAGCAAGAGAACAAGCGTCTCGGGAACCAGAAAACAAATGTGTTTGAAGACGGCACCGTCTCCACAGAGCTCCGTATCCGCCAGTCCCAGCACTCCACGCTCAGCCGCAAGTTTGTCGAGGTCAGCACATGGTGTGATTGGTGTTGTTGGTGTTGATTGGTGCAATGGTGCGACTGTGCTGATTGGTGGGCCTTGCGATGTGATTGACGTGATTGCTGTGATCGCTGTGACTTTGAGAGGGGTGTCCTTACACCACGCTTTTCGTGTTTGTGTGTGTGTGTGTGTGTGTGTTTGTGTGTGTGTGTGTGTGTGTGTGTGTGTGTGTGTGTGTGTGTGTGTGTGTGTGTGTGTGTGTGTGTGTGTGTGCGTGTGTTTGTGTGCGTGTGTTTGTGTGCGTGTGTTTGTGTGCGTGTGTACAGGTGATGACGCGCTATAACGATGTGCAAGCGCAGAACAAGCAGAAGTACTCGGAGGCCGTTCGGCGCCTCTGCTACGTCTGTAAGTACACCATTCCATCGCCACACGTGGTGTTGGAACATGTTCCATGTACGTGTGCGTGCGTGTGTGTTTGTATGATTCAAACAGTCGCAGCCCCTCTCACATCACCACCATGACGGCCAGGCGATCCGACGATGAGCGAGGAGTCTGTTCAGGTCGTGCTGGAGCACGGCACCGCAGGCGTCTTCTCCGGCCTCAGGGTACGGCAAAAGGGGGCGAGGGGGGAGCGATGATAGTGATGCCAATGATAGACGGATGGATGGATGGATGGATGGATTCCTGGAGAGGGCGCTCAACCTTTAAATCCGCACACAAACACATACACACACGTGCAGTCACGTCAAATTCACCATCACAATCCCACGCGCGCTTGCGACATGGCCACATGCGTGTGTGTGTGTGTGTGCGTGCGTGTGTGTGTGTGTGTGTGTGTGTGTGTGTGTGTGTGTGTGTGTGTGTGTGTGTGTGTGTGTGTGTGTATGTGTGTGTGTGTGTGTGTGTGTGTTCCCTTTCTTCAACTGAGCCTCCTTCAGTTTCCTGTGGCACAATAACAGAGGCACAACCGCTAAAGTGAAAACCGCGCTGCACCAACGATGTGGGCACCAAAGTAGCACCACCATGACACGCACGCACATACACACACACGCACACACACACGCACACACGCACATACACACACACGCACACACATACAAGTTCTAATGTCTTACTTGTTCTTGCCTGCTGCCCTTGCCTTCTTGTATGCCTCATTGCCGTGCGTCTTGTGATGGTCCGCACGCTCTGGTGGTGACGGGAGAAGACACGCGCGCACACATACACAGCGGTGGTGTTTTCATGTGAGGAACGCTGTCGATTTCACAATGACTCACATCAACACCAATGTGTGTGGTGGTGTTCAAGGAGATTCCGAGCACCCGATCCAATGTGCAACACACACACACACACACACACACACACACACACACACACACACACACACACACACACACACACACACAAGCAACACACAAAACATCCCCACCAATGGGCGTCAGTTCTGCAAACATCTCTTGCAGGGCAGAGAGATGGGGGTTGTTCACATATTCTTCCTTGGTTGGCTCGTGCGTCATGAACAGCGGGTGCTTCTCCATTTCCTGTTGTGATTGAGAGTGAGAATGCAGGGTCATTGGGAGAGGGGAAGAAAAGGTGGATGAGCAAGGTGGAGATCACAAATGGGGTTCGTTGTGTACAACTCACGCACATGCTACGTGCACAACAACAACAACTTAAACAACAACGCATACAATGTGCGGACACACGTGGCACCTTGTTTTGGTAACAGCGAACCTTAGCATTTGGATCAGCCTTTACACACACACACACACATACACACACATATGAACACACATACACACACACGCATGCACACACACATGCACACACATGCACACACGCATGCACACACATGCACATACACATGCACACACGCATGCACACACACACATGAGTACGTCGTACCTCCTCAAAGTTTTCCTCCGTCCAGTGGCCTGGCCGCCGTTGTATTCTGCCTTCCTTGTATGCCTTGAAGAACTCATCGTCGTCCAGCATGGCAGCCTCCTCCGTTGTCAGCACGCGCACCTGCTTCTTCTCCCCATCGCTGCCATCGCCGCCTTCCTTCCCCTGCGTCGCTGCCTGCGCAGCAACCACGTGCTGCTCCTTCCCTTCTTCGTCGCCTCGCGGCTGTTCTTTGGGCGCACTCATATTCGCTATTCTTTGTACTGTCGTAAAGCGTAAATACATGCATACTGAATTCAGTTTTTCGCCAGTGCAAGCAAAGACAAGCAGAACGAGCGAGCTGAGCGAGAAGCACCGTCACCACCTCCAGCCAACCATGTTCTCACGAACCGCCGCAGCACCCACGGACCAGCAGGTGTGTGTGTGTGTGTGTGTGTGTGTGTGTGTGTGTGTGTGTGTGTGTGTGTGTGTGTGTGTGTGTGTGTGTGTGTGTGTGTGTGTGTGTGTGTGTGTGTGTGTGTGTGTGTGTGTGTGTGTGTGTGTGTGTGTGTGTGTGTGTGTGTGTGTGTGTTTGTGGTTGGCTTGTGTTTGTTGTCGAGGTCGAAGCTGGGTTGTTTGCACAACAAGCCCTTGCACTTATTTATGTTAACTCCAAACACCGCACACGCACTTCCTGCTGCCACCTTCACTGCACCGTTCTTGTGTGGTTGTGTTTTTGTGTGTTGCGCTCATGAATTAATTGCATTGCAGGTGGTGTCCCCGCCTTCAGACACGGTGCAATCGCTGCGGTTCTCCCCTGTGCCTCACTCACAGTCGTCCATCTGCCTCTTGGCCGGCTCATGGGATGCCACGGTGCGCATGCTTCTGTCTTGTTGACATGGTGGGATCGTGTGTTGGGGATGCTGGTGGTTGTCTGCCGGCTGTTTCGCCTCTGAGAAGTTGGGGTGTTGAGCAGCGTGCTTGTTTTGGTTTGCCACACGCACGCGCGTCGATTCACTGTGATTTTGTGCGAAATGTCAACCCGTCCCACTCTGCAACAATCGTGCATCATGTGCACGCGTGTCCTGGGCACAACGTTTTTGTTTGCGGGCTGCAATGTGGTGTGGTTGGTGCAGGCACGGCTTTGGGAAGTGAACCACATGGGTCAGTCCAACGCCCTGCTTCAGCAGACTGTGGAGGCCCCTGTCCTCGACGTCAACTACAAAGCGGTGCGACCGACGGTGAACTGGTGCTGTTGGTTATGGTTTGCTGCGCTCTGTGCGCTGGGCACATGTCTCAGTGATGCGTAGTGGCTTCTCTCCAATCCCCTCACCACTTCAACCCTTTGCTTGGCTTCGACAGGATGGCACCGCAGGCTTCATTGCGTGCGCCGACAACACCGTCAAGATGTGGGACTTTCAATCGCAGCAAGTCACAACCGTCGGCAAGGTAAACTACTGAAACTACTGCAAGCCATGCAAGTTGCACGATGCATGCCATGCGTTGAACAAAGTGCAGCCAACGTTTCATACCTTTGCTCGCCCTCACGTTTCCTCTTGAAACTGGTGCACTCGACTGACCAACACCCACCCACACATCCACACCCACACATCCACACCCACACATCCACACCCACACACATCCACACACACACACACACACACACACACACACACACACACACACACACACACACACACACACACACACACACACACACACACACATCTGTTGCAGCACGATGCACCTGTGAAGACGTGCAACTGGATTGGACATCTGGGAGTGCTGATGACGGGCAGCTGGGACCGAACCATCAAGTTCTGGGACACGCGCAGCCCACAGCCCATGGCACAATTTGCCCTCTCTGGTCAGTTCACTGTGCGCATGCATGACTTACATCGACTCGTGCACGTGTGTGTTTGTGTGTGTGTGTGTGTGTGTGTGTGTGTGTGTGTGTGTGTGTGTGTGTGTGTGTGTGTGTTCCTTTGACTGCGTGGGCATCTGCTTGTTGTTAACGCGAAATCGTGTCGTGATCTGCAGAGCGCGTGTACTCTGCGGATGTGCGCGAGAACTACGGCGCCGTCGCAACAGCAGACAAGTGAGCAGCGCTGTGCACACGCCCTTGTGCTTGTGTATGTGTATGTGCGCGCGTGTGTGGGTGTTTGTGTGACGCACAACTTTGCTTTGTCAGCTTGTGCACGTCTCTCACATGTATGGACTGCACCCTATGTGTGTATGTGTGTGTATGTGTGCGTCAACAGCAAAGTGCACGTGTTTGACCTGTCGCAGAACCCGCAGCAGAAGGGCGTGGTGGACACGACGCTCAAGATGCAGACACGTTGCATTCGCTGCTTCCCAAAGAAGGTGCACCATCGTTCACAATCACGCACGCTCCTCTTTCCACCCAACATTTTCACATCCCTTTGAACAAACACACTTGCCAACCTGTACTCCCTTCTGCTTTGGTTTGCATCCTTGTCTCATCATTCTTGTGCTTTTGTGTGTGTGTGTGTGTGTGTGTGTGTGTGTGTGTGTGTGTGTGTGTGTGTGTGTGTGTGTGTGTGTGTGTGTGTGTGTGTGTGTGTCAGGATGGATTTGCCGCTGGCTCGATCGAGGGCCGCTGCGCCATTGTGTACACAGAACCGCCGCGACAGGCAGAGGTGCGCACACAGATGAAGGTGGTGCATGTGCACATGTTCGCACAATCAATATGTGCATTTGTGTGCAAATGTATGTCCTCCCTTGTATCGACGGTCTGTACCATCGTCCCACCATCACCCGCTCATCGCCATCTCACCGTTGCGGTCCCGACTGCAGACGTTCTCGTTCAAGTGCCACCGTGAGACGGGCAAGATTTACACCGTCAACGCCATCGCCTTTCATCCACAGGTGCGCTGATGCCTTGATTGCTGTTGACACGCAGCTGGCGTGCTTTCCTTTGCCCAACAAGCATCAATTCACACACGTCCACATGTACTCTTTGCACGCTTCTTTTGTGGTTGCAGTTCCACACGTTCGCCACCTGCGGCTCTGACGGTCAAGTCCACACGTGGTATGCATGAGATTTTTTGATGCCGTCCATCTCCATTTCCGTGTTTCCTCCTGTGCTCAGGGCCATTCGAAAGCGCAGGGCGTCTCGAGCACGATTATGATCCACACCATCAACGCAGACAAGGACGTCCGGCCCCCACGCAAATGAACACACACACACACACACACACACACACACACACACACACACACACACACACACACACACACACACACACACACACATACACGCACACACACACACACAGAGCGCGCATACGCAATTCCTCCACCGTCTTCTTCTTCCACGTGCGTTTGGCTCATCCCTACACTGCTTCTGCTTTGATGTTTTGTTTCTTTGCATCAGTAAACCATTACCCGTACAGACATGTGATGTGATTGCTCTTCATTTATTTGAAAGAAAAACGCAGAACTCAATTGGGGGAACGATGTGCGTTGATGCCCAGCAACAACAGCATCATCAGCAAAGTCAAACACAAGTAGGCAGCTTGAACCAACAACAGGCCAAACCAAACAACACCCCTCACTCACGCTTCTGCAAAGCAGCCATTGTCTATCCCTCACTCAACACACCACCGGCACAGTGAAATAACACTGTCGCACGTCTGCAACAACCGAATCAGCGCCTTCCACACCTCAATCGAAACACACAACAGAACCAATCCATGTTGTGAGCCACCATTTGCACCACCACCACCACCACCACCACCACCTCCGCACATCCTCTACACCTCGTGCTCCTCCTCCAGTGTGTATGCGGCAAACGCCGGATTTGTCGCCTGCATCTGCAGCTGTGCGCGCCGTCGCCTCCGCGCAACCGTCGTCGCAGCGGCAGCAGCGCCGGATACAGACATGTCCGTCTCCCGGCGGTCGCGCGCGTATGTGTGCAGCCGCGGCCGCAATCTCGCCGTCTCGGCCTCCAGCTGGCCACGTGCAGACTCGATTTTGTCCAGCAGTTCGCGTGTTGTTGTCTCCATGCGCATCATCTCTGGGGACCACTGCCGCCGCTCCACCTGCGACCGCTCCTCCGCTGCCCACATCAGATCTCCAATCCACTCACCGAGCACCCGCACCAGGTCCATGCGGCCCCGCGCGTGCCGTTTCCCGTCCTCCCCCGCGTCCTCAATCGTCCCGCCAGCAACAGACACCCACCCGTCGCGCGTTGTCGACAGCTTCCCCACTGCCGGCGCCACGGGGGTGTCCTGTCCAAACGCGTGCAGCAGCGCGCTTGCTCCGCGTTCGCTTGCGCGCCAGTACCGCTGCAGGTTGAGGCCTTCCTCTTCCTCGCCCTCGTCCTCCCTGCCCGCGCCCCACGCCCGCGTCTCAAGGAACTCCACGCAGCTGCGCATGTGCTCCTCCGTGATGCCGGCCGGGTCCGCCGGCAGAAACAGCCCGTGGAACTGGAAGATGCTCGCCAGGGTGTCGCGCGCGCGCACGCCGGACGCAATGTGATTGCCGTCAGGGTACAGCTCCAGGTTGAAGTCGCAGAACCGCTTGATCGCGCTGTCGCCCTCTGGCACGGCGGTGGTCGTGTTGTTTGCACTTACCGCACTCAACCCACCCTTCTTGGTGACACCGTTGCCAGTCTCCTTTCTGGAGGAGCCATTCTTCGCTGTGCCTTGGCAGCTGCTGCCTCTGGCATCGCCGCCACTCGCGACCACGTCTTCAACAGCATTGGCGTCGTGTCGCTGTAGGCGTGCACGGCGGTGCTCGCAACCAGATGATGACACCGAGGAAGGCGCTTCCGATGATGGCGATGGTGACGATGATGTTGGTGATGGAGAGGCCGATGCCTTGGCTCCAGGGCCATCATGGCGCTCCTGCTGCTGCTGCTGCTGCTGCTGCTGCTGCTGCTGCTGCTGCGCATCGTCGGCGCTGTCGTCGCTGTCGTCACTGCTCTGACTGTTCTCATCCTCGCTGTCATCGCTGACGATGGTGGTCGTGGTGGCGGTAGTTGGTGTTCGCCCCAGCACTGGTTTGCCCAGCACCCTCACATCGCTCTCTCCACCCTCGAGTGTCTTCGTCTCCATGATGCCAGTGCCGGTGTCGTCACAGGGCACATCACCTCCCCCGCTGGAGACGAGCAGCGGCAGGACTGCAATGCGCCGCGACCGCTGCTGCTGCAGTGCCAGCTCCATCTCCGTCAGGAAGTTGTCGGGCGTGTGCTTGAATGTCCCCTCCCGCACCTCTGCCAGGGATTCGTGCGACAGCAGCGGGAGGTACGCGCAGGAGCGCATGAGCCCTTTCCTGAACCGCTGCCGCCAGTCGTCGCCCTCGCGAATGTCCTGTCGGTCCAGGAAGCACACGACGCGGTGGCCCGTGGTGAGGAACAGCCGCTGCAGCCGCGAGCACAGCTCCTGCGCCAGCTCGTCGTGCACATCGCGCCGGTAGCTGATGAAGAAGTGGAACGTCTTTCGCTTTGCGTAGCGCTTGCGGTACACGTGGTACAGCCAGGCGAGGGCACCCACGAGCAGCAGCACGAGCAGCACCACCAGCACCGCCGCCGTCTGGCCGGGGGTGAGGGTCCTGCTTGCCGAGTCAGCGCTTGAGCGCGTGGTGCACGCCAGGCGGCCCGTGGAGAGGCGGTGCAACACAGGGTACGGGGAGACCGGGTCACACGACAGGCAGTCTGTGGCGTTGCACGTGAGGCAGTTGCTGCCAGCCGGGCACTGATCGCATCGCCCTCCAGTTGTCAGCACAGATGATGATGATGATGATGATGATGATGATGATGATGATGATGATGATGATGATGATGATGATGATGATGATGATGATGATGATGATGATGACAAGGAGACGGCGCGGGATCCACGGGGACACACGCGCAGGCAGGAGGAGCGGTTGACAGAGACGAATAGACCAGCCTCACACCGCGAACACATGTCCGCACTCACATCGCACGAGATGCAGTGCTGCGCTGCGCAGCTGCGGCATACCCCGCCAATGCCAGACGGGCCGGCGGAGGCGTGGAAGCCGAGCGGGCACGCGGGCACGCAGCGGCCATCGAGCAGAAGGAAGCCGTTCTGGCACACGCGGCACTCGTCGTCGACGCGGCACACGCGGCAGTTGGGCTCCAGACACGGCCGGCACACGCGCGAGATGGTGGCGTTGGTGCTGGCGATGGTGGCGGTCGTCGCGTTGGTGGCGGTGCTGGCAGGTGCAGATGTTGTCAGCAGTGCGGCCGCCGTTGCAGCTGTCGTTGTTGTTGTGGTGGTTGTGGTTGTTGTGGTGGTTGTTGTGGTGGTTGTGGTTGTCGTGCTTGCGATGGACATGGATACGTCAAGCACATCTGGGACGCGACCGTCGGTGGCGTCGCACACGGACCGGTCGACGCAGCGCCCGCTGAGCAGATATGCCGCTGCTGCATCCGGGGAGCAGCGCGTGCACACGTCGCTCTCGCACTCGATACAGTTCACCTCCGTGCACGGGCGACACACTCCGCCACGAACGCCAATCGTGCGCGTCCCGAGCGCGTGTGTCCCTGGCGGGCATGTGTGTATGCATGCGTCGTTGTGGAGGAAGAGGCCTGGTTCGCACGCCTCGCACGTGCTGGCACTGGTGCAGCTCTCGCAGCCGTCGCTGGCACACGGCGTGCACACGAGGCCGCCCGCAGCCGTTGCAGCGAACGTGCGGGCCGGGCAGCGGGCGACACACGCGCCATTGTGGAGGACAGACCCTGATGCACAGGCGGTGCAGATGCTGGCGGACACGGGGCAGGCGAGGCAGGCGGAGTCGATGCAGGGCTGGCAGGTGCCGTTGGTGGCAGAGTAGCCCGCAGGACACGCAGCGACACACGCGCCCTCATGGAGATAGAGGCCGGGGAAGCACTTGCGACAGTCCAAGCCGTCACTGGCAGCGTCGCACGCCTCGCATCCGGAGCTGGCACAACCTGCATCGACATGACACGCACGAATGATAACATTGGTGTGCACACGTGAAAAGAGAGAGAGAGGGGGGGGGAGGAGTGTGATTGTGTGTGTTGGGGGGGGGAGGAGTTGTGAGGATTACAGAACGCCAATCAATGGAGGTGAAGGGGTGTCTTCTGGGAGGAGGGGGTGGGAATGGGAAGGGCACGCACGCACTTAAGCACACGCACACAATCACACACGCACACAATTACACACGCATACACACGACACACACGCACACAATCACACACGCACACACGCGTACACACACACACACAACACACGCATACACGTAAACACACGTACACACGCATACACACACAACACACGCATACACACACAACACACGCATACACATACACACATACACACGTGAGCGAACCTCTGCAGAACGCCTGTCCGACGGTGATTGGAAACGGGGTGCTGGCCAGCTCAACGTCAACCCCGGCGAAGCGGCCGCGGAAGAGAACATTGCACGCCACGGCATCGCCCGTGTCCGCATATGTTCCTGGCGGGCAGTTGGGCAGCACAAAGTCCAGCAGCTGCGTCTGCAGGCCCTGCAAGCCGAGCTCTGCCTGGTCAAACACGTCCACGGTCTGTGCAAACTGCTGGATGAGCTGGGAGACGTTGAGACCAAGTTGGAGGCTGAGGCGCAGGATGGCCCCGCCCTCCAGCCGCTCCTGGGCCGGCGCCCACCCGGTCAGGTCGTTGCACGACGGATAGCACGCGCGCGGTGACACACACGCGCGGTGCGAGGGGTCGTAGATGCTGGCGCCGAGGAGGGAGGTTGGGCAGGTGGGAAAGGCGGCAATGTTGTCGCGAAGTGCTGCCAGCGTCGCCTGCTGGTCCTGTGTCAAGCACGTGCAGTCGCCCACATCAACAGCAGCGAGCGGCAGCAGCACCGTCGTCCCTGTGCCCGTGGAGGCCGTCGTGGTGGCCGTCGTGGTGGCCGTCGTGGTGGCCGCGGTGGTTGGCTGCGCTGCCGTTGTGGAGGACGTGGCATTACCAGCGCCGCCAGTGCCGGCGTGCCTGGCTGCAATGGTGGCCGTGAGCTCAGCTGTTGCGTTGCACATGATGGCGACATCCGATGCAAACCGCGTGTCATGTGCCGCCCACGCGTGCGCGCAGCAGTCATCAACGGTGAACACGGGTCGCGCCTCGTAGGGGAGAGCAGACAGCAGCGGGGACGTGCACGCGGTCGTGGCGTTGGCGGCAGCACTGGTGCAGTTGATGATGGTGTGCGGGAGGTGCACGATGTTGCGCCGCACAGGCAGGGCAGTGAAGGCCGTGTGGGGCAGGGAGGTGAGGGCGGTGTCCGTGAGGTTGATGGTGCGCAGCAGGCTGCTCTGCGCCAGCGCCGCAAACGGTGAGCCTGAACAGTAAACACAAACACGTGCACATGACAACGTGAACGCGTGCGTGTGTGCATGGCGTGTGGAGTGGTTGGTGAGAGGAGAGAGGACGGGAAAAAGGAGGACGGTTGAGGGGGGGGGGGAATGGAAGAAATGGGAGAAGAGGGAGGAGAGGGAGATGGGAAGAGCAAGAGGGGCAGAGGTTTACATCACACACACACACATGCCCACACACACACACATGCCCACACACACACACACACACACACACACACACACACACACACACACACACACACACACACACACAC
>NW_004754914.1:105960-107659 GCF_000188695.1 Salpingoeca rosetta | reverse complement strand
ACACACACACACACACACACACACACACACACACACACACACACACACACACACACACACACACACACACACACACACGCACACACGCACACACACACCGTCGAGCAAGGAGAGCGGGTTGCTGTTGAGCCTGAGGTCCTGCATGCGCGGTGCTGGGGTGATGGCGCCGCTGCGAAGAGCGGTGATGATGTTGTTCGACACATCCAGCATCTGCAGCTCCTGTACAAAGACAAGCGCCTTGGCGGCGATGGCGGTGATGAGGTTGCGGCCCAGGTCGAGGGAGACCAGGTGCGGCAAGCGGCGCATCCATGATGCGCTCAGAACAGGCAAGCGGTTGCTGGCGAGGTTGAGCACGCGGAGGGAGGGCAGGTTGAGGGTGTCTGGCCGGATGTAGGCGATGAGGTTGAAGCTGAGGTCGAGCGTGTGCAGCTTCGGCAGGTAGAGCGGCAGGTCCTGGTTGAGGGCCGGGATGAGGTTGAAGCTGAGATCCAGCACCTCCAGCGACGTGAACCGAGCAAGGTGCTCTACGGGGATGAAGGACAGCCCCGTTCGCCACAGGTCGAGGTGGCGCGTGGTGACCGGCAGCACCTCCAGGTGCGCCAGCAGGACCTCGATGGATGGGATGTTTCTGCAGCTCACGTACCCGTTCTCCAGGCACGAGCACAGGCCGCAGTCGTCCATGAGCTCGGGAGCAAACGGCCTGCAGCGCTGTGGACACTCTGTCAACGCCGTCCGCGTTGTCAGCGGCGTCACGGTACTGCCGATGTTGCTGTCTGTGTTTGTGCTTGTGGATGTCGTGGCGGTGGTTGTCGTCGTTGTTGCTGTTGTTGTCGTGCTGGTGGTGGAGGTTGTGGCGTTCACGCTGCCATCGCCTGTGGTGGAGGTGGCGTTACCGCCGGCGCCGGCGAGCGTCTCGTAGCAGTGGGTGCAGTGCCTGCACCGCGCATCTTCGGCACAGTAGAGGTGGTCCGGGCAGTCCTGGTGGCCCGCGCACGGCAGGAGCGTGTAGCACGCCTCGCCGCACTGCAGGGCAAGGTCGAACGCCGCCACCTCTGGCAGGCTGGTGAGGTGCTCGTTGGCGCAGTCTGTGATGCACGGTTGGTGGCACACGACGCTCTCGTCGGCCTGGAGCGCCAGCACGCATTCCACAGCGCGCAGGCAGTCGCCGCCGCTCGAGCCTGTGGATGAGCAGATGCTGGTGAAGTTGCACTGGGCGCGGCACGGGTCGTCGGGGTCGCCCACACGCGCATGCACGCCACCGCCGCCGCCACTCAGCAGCAGCACCGCTACCATGGCCACTAAGGACAGGGACACGGCAACGAGTGGCGCGCGTCTGTGCACGGTGCTTCTCGACACGGCAGTGGCTGTCGCAGCAGCCACGCCATGCACACTCCACCTCCTCAGCATCTTCATCATCGTGTGTTTGTGTTTCGTTTCGTGGAGAGAGTGCACACACAACAGAACAACCTGGACAGACAGGCCGAATAAGGAAGGAATTCTGCTCGTCCACTCTTCTTGTGGTGATGGGTGATGTGACATGCCACGTGACGTGGTGCTTCTCTTCATCTCACGCTTTGTTCAGTGAGTGGTTGGTGACTTGCTGCTGCTGTGTGGGCAGTGAGTGAACGGTTTACTTGTTCCGCCTGAGTGCAGCCTCCACCTCTTGCAAGCGCCGGCTGCACAGCTCCTTGTTCGCGTC
>NW_004754914.1:93460-100960 GCF_000188695.1 Salpingoeca rosetta | reverse complement strand
GCGTTTGCTGGTGGTGCTTCCCATCGTGCGCCTTACCACGCGCATGCTTCTTCGCAGTGCTGCCGCCAGCATGCTTAGCACCAGCACCAGCACCACTGCCACTGCCACCCATCTTTTTGTTGTCCTTCCAAATGCTGAGCAGGGAATGGCAAATTTGCCTTTGGGAAAAGGCAAATTTGCCTTTGGGTATGTTTCGCACAGGCAGTGCTGCGGCGGTGGATAGCGGGCGGTTTTGGCGGGAAATTGAACAAGCCGAAGCAGGACAAGAGAAGACGCGCCGTTTTTTTGTGTCTTGTGCTGTGGAAGGAAGGTGAGACACTGGCGGAGATGGTGGTCGTGGCGCGAAGGATATTGGTGGGGATGGGATGGGATGGGGTGGGATGGCATTGCTCTCGGTGGTGTGCCCAGCCACACGCAAACACAAGCAAACACATGCAAACATACGTTCACACACACACAAGCAAACCCGCGCAAGCAAACACGCGCAAGCATACGTTCATTCACACGCACACACACACACGCACACGCCAGCGCGAAACTCAGCCAGCCATGCGTTTGGATCGACTGGAGCTGGAGAACTTCAAGTCCTATGGCGGGCACTGCGTGATCGGGCCGTTCACGGCCTTCAGCGCCGTCATCGGGCCCAACGGGTCTGGCAAGTCCAACCTTATGGACGCCATCTCCTTTGTTCTCGGCGTGCGCGCCAGAGAGCTTCGCGGCGCCCAGCTCAAGGTGTGTGTGTGTGTGTGTTTGGGCGGAAATTTTGCTCGCTTTGCAACGTGCTTTCTGCCTGCCGTGCTCGTCAACTACGAACGCACACACACGCGCGCGCGTTTTCACACACACACACATGTATTCACACACACACATGTATTCACACACACACACACCTTCGCCATACAGGACCTCATCTACAGTAGCGACTCTGCGACCAAGGGAAAGCTGCGCGCCAAAGTCTCCGCTGTCTTTGTTGACGCCAATGACGAGGACGCGGACGAGCTCATCCTCTCCCGCAGGTGTCTGTCTGTGTGTGTGTGTGTGTGTGTGTGTGTGTGTGTGTGTGTGTGTGTGTGTGTGTGTGTGTGTGTGTGTGTGTGTGTGTGTGTGTGTGTGTGTGTGTGTGGTTGGCAGGGCTCATGGTTACTTTTTTTTCTTGTTGTTCCATCTGGCGCGCACACACGTGATAGCATCTCGGCCAAAGGGTCGTCAGACTACAAGATCAATGGCAAGGCTGTGACGTGGGAGCAGTATGATGAGCGCCTGCAGTCCCTCGGGCTACTGGTCAAGGCGAAGAACTTCCTCGTGTTTCAGGGCGATGTGGAGAACATTGCTGCGAAGAGCCCCAAACAGCTCACACAGCTCTTTGAGCAGATCAGCGGGTGCGTGTGTGTGTGTGTGCGTGCGTGTGTGTGTGTGTGTGTGTGCGTGTGTGTGTATGTGCGTGCGTGTGTGTGTGTGTGTGTGTGTGTGTGTGCGTGTGTGTGTGTGTGTATGTGTGTTTGTGTTCATGTTGCTGTGTTGAACAGTTGAGCGCACGTTCACGTCCTTCCATGAACTCTGCCCTTTCTGGTGGTTGTGTTGCGCTTGCTCGTTTCCAACCCGCAACCTCCCGCCATGTGCTGTTGTTGGCCAGGTCTGCTGCGCTTCGCGATGAGTATGAGGCGGCGAAGAAGGCGCGAGACGAGGCAGAGGCCGACCACCTCTTCTTCCAACAGCAGAAGAAGGTGCGCACGCGCCGTGGTCGTACAAATATGCACACACACACACACACACACACACACACACACACACACACACACACACACACACGGACACACGCACGATTGCTGCTCAGTGATGTGCCTGCTGCGTGCTACCACCACCACCATCACCACCACTGCACGGCTGCAGGGGCTGTACACGGAGCGGAAGCAGTACCAGCAGCAGAAGGAGGAGGCGGACCGCTTCCAGCAGCTGCAGGACGAGCTCGCTGCCACCCGCCGCGAACACATTCTCTGGCAGCTCTACAACATTGAGCAAGGTGCATGCATGTGTCCGTGTGCACTTTGGCTTCTGTTTGATTGGCAGCGTGTATGAGCTCAGTTTGGCCCCTGCTCCCACTCACTCAGCCACCCACACGAACTGTGCTTGCTGCCTTTCATCTTCGTCGTCACCATCGTCTTCATCGTCACCGCCACCAGATATGACGGAGGAGAGCGATGCGCTGCAGACCAAGCTGAAGACGTTCAACAAGTTGACCCGCAAGGGGGAGGCAGCAAAGGCCACGCTCAAGGACCACAACAAGAAGGTGCCGCGGACACTGTGCATGCTGTCACTGTGGTGATTGCTGCTGTTGCTGTCGTTCGTGGGTTGTACTGTGCCCAGACAACACAATTCATCTACACAGTGCTCAACGCACACAATTTCTCACATCCACACACCCCACCCCCGCTGTATCCTCTTGCCGCCCAGGTTGCCGCTGCGGCAAAGGCGCGCATGAATGCAAAGAAGGATCTGAAGAACCAGGAGAAGAAGGTGCACAAGCTGACGCCGCAGCACGTGGCCATCCAGACGAAGCTGAAGCACGCCAAGGGCCGGCTCGCAGCCAACGCCAAGCTGCTGCAGTCGGCGCGCGCAGACCAGCAGCGGGCGGATGAGGAAGTGCACGAGCTGCAGGATGAGCTGGAGAAGGTGGAGGCCGCACAGGAGCGATACGACAACACACTCGCAGAGGAGAGCCAGCACGACGAAATCCAACTCGGCCAGGAAGAGGTGTGTGTGCGTGTGCGTGTTCTGAGTTGGTATTTGTTCTTGTATTTGTTCTGAGTTGGTGTTTGTTCTTGTATTTGTTCGTGTTGTGTTGTGTTGTGTTGTGCTGTGCTGTGCTGTGTTGTGTTGTGTTGTGCTGTGCTGTGCTGTGTTGTGTTGTGTTGTGTTGTGTTGTGTTGTGTTGTGTTGTGTTGCTCTCCTCATTTCTTGTGCTGTGCGCGCGTTGTTGTTCTCGCTCTTTGCCTCACAACCTCGACGACGTGTGACAGATGGAAATGTACAACCAGCTCAAGGCCAAGGCCGCGTCCGAGACACACGACCTCAAGACCACCTGCGACAAGGTGAACAAGAGCGTGCTGAACATACACACATACGCACGAACACACACACACACACGCACATGCACGGGCCACACGCGCGCACGCCCCTCGTCAACACTGATTCCCTCGACCACAATCAAAACCACTGCCACTGCCAGGCGACGCGGCTGTATGAGGCGAAGCAGCGCGAAGTGCAGCGCGAGCAGAAACAGAAGGAGGAAATCAAAACAAAGATGGCCGCCCTCGAAAAGGAAATGTACGCAGACAGTCCTGTGTGCTTGTTTGTTTGTTTGTTTGTTTGTTTGTTTGTTTGTTTATTTGTTTGTTTGTTTGTTTGTTTGTTGTTTGTTTGTTTGTTTGTTTGTTTGTGTGTTTGTGTGTTGTTTGTTTGTTTGTTTGTTTGTTTGCGTGTGCTTGACGTTGTTTGGCCTCTACTGGTTCACTAATGAGCATGCGTGCTTCCTTCCTCCCTCCCCTCCTCCTCAAATGTACAGCGCAACGCAGTCTGAGCGCCTGAAGCGGCTGCAGGAGAACCTGAACCGCCAGCAGAAGGACATGCAGCAGGTGCTGTGACGTGTCTTTTAGGGCTGACTGACTGACTGATTGATTGATTGATGGGTGATCGATCGCTTGATTGATTGTGAGGACACCCACCTGAAAGAACTACACACACGCACACACACACTCACATGCACACTCACACGCACACTCACACACTCACACGACTATGCTTGCACGTGTATGCGCGTCTTTGTGTCTGCAGAAAGAGCGGGATGTGCAGCGGGCGAAGCAGGAGCGGCAGGAGATGACGCAGCAGAAGGGCGAGCTCTCGTCCAAGATTGAGACGGTCAAGGCCTCGCTGCGAGAGGCAAACGCGTATCGCAAGGAGAGCGCACGCAACCGCCGCCTCAACGACGCCATCGCAACCATGAAGCAGCTCTTCCCGGTCGGTTGGTGTCGTGTGCTTGGCTGGAGGCGCGGTGGCAGCGATGATAGGGGTTGAAAGGTGGTTCTGCCACTACACATTTTCACACGCACACACACACACATGCACGCACACACACACACACACGCATGCATGAATGTGCTCATGTTCATTCCACCACCACTACCTCCACCTCCGCTGCTGCTGCTGCTGCTTGCCAGGGGGTACACGGCAAGATGATTGATCTGTGCGAGCCGCGCCACAGCCGATACAAGGTGGCGGTGACGGTGATCATGGGGTCGAACATGGATGCGGTTGTGGTTGATTCGTCGGACGTGGCGATGGAGTGCCTCAAGTACCTTCGCGAGAACCAGATTGGCACGGCAACGTTTATCCCGCTCGAGTCGGTCAAAGTCAAGGACGTCAAGGAACACCTCAGGTGTGTGTGTGTGTGTTGCGCGTGTTTGTGTTGTGTGTGTGTGTGTGTGTGTGCGCGCGCGCGATGTGTGTGTGTGTGTGTGTGTGTGTGTGTGTGTGTGTGTGTGCTTTGCATGTGGCAGTACAGCTCTCGGATCCAACACCCCTTCAACTCTTTCAAAACAAACCACCTCCACTGTATGGCGTGTGCAGACAACTCCCCAACGGCAGCAAGCTCGTGCGTGACGTCATTGATTTTCCGCCGCGCATCGAGGTGACTGCATGTCGTGCTGTGATGCCATGTGTGCAGAGGCTGTTCACGGTTGCTTGTCTGCTGCTGCTCTCATCATTGCTTCTGTGTTACTCATTACCCCTGGCTCGACTGCTCGTCTGCCAGCGTGCCGTGCAATACGCGTGTGGGAATGCGGTCGTGTGCGAGACGGAGAAGGAAGCAAAGCGCCTCGTCTTCTCCGAGGGCGCAGCATCAAAGGTCAGGGATTACAGGTGGCTGTTGTGTGCGTGTGAGGGTATGTGTCTGTCTGTGTGTCTGTCTGTTTACGTGTGTGTGTGTGTGTGCCTGTGTATGTCTGTGTGCGTGTGAGCGTATATGTCTTCTGTTTGTGTGTCTGTCTGTCTGTCTGTCTGTCTGTCTGTCTGTCTATCTGTGTCGCGAGTAGAGATGAACTGATTTGTACTCACACACGACGATGTGTGGTGCTCACATACACGCCCGTCGTGTGCCACGTGTGCTTTAGACTGTGTCGCTGAAGGGGACGGTGATCAAGGCCTCTGGCGAGATGCAGGGCGGTCTTGCTGGCGTGGAGATGAAGGCCAAGCGCTGGGACGAGAAGAACGTGGACGAGCTCCGGGTCCAGCTCTCCCAGCTCGAAACAAAAGTCTGTTTTGCTTTTCATGTGCATCATCGATGTGTCTGCTTGGTTTTGTTTCTGCAGCTGTGTGACTGTGCATCGTTCGTTTCTCACCCCATCCACACGCCTTGTCGTGCGTGTGCGCGTGTGCAGTACAAGGCGGTGGCGCGGAAACGCGTGCCGGATACGGGCGAGGACGAGGCGCAGATTGAAGGCCTCAAGTCGCTCTGCAAGACCGTCTCCCATCACATCGACCTCACACAGGTGTTGTGTGTGTGTGTGTTGCATGTGTGCATGTGTTGCATGTGTGTGTGTGTGTTGTGTGGTACTTGACATTGTACAACGACAACACGCACGTTGCCTTCATTTCCCCCTAACGCCACGCTGCGGCCCTATCTCCAAACACAACGACGACGCGTCTTCGGTGCAAATGCAGTCGACGCTTGCCTCGCGGGAAAAGGACCTCAAGGCGCTGCGCTCTGCGCTGAAGACAACCGAGGACAAATTGGCGGCGGCCGAGCAGGAGCTGGAGCAGCTCAGGGCCCAGCACGAAGCCGCACAACAGAAATTCAACGAGTAAGACGGCTTGAACGTGTGTGTGTGTGTGTGTGTGTGTGTGTGTGTGTGTGTGCGAATTCGAATATACGATGTGCGTTTGTGTGTGATCTGACCCCTCCCTCAGTCTTAGCCGTTTGCTGGCTGATTGTTGTTGTTTGCTGCGTTTGCGTGTGTGCCCCTTTTCATTGCAGGGCGACGGATGCGATCTTTGCGTCGTTCTGCCGGCGGGTGAAACTGCAGAACATCCGCGAGTACGAGGACACGCGTCTGGCGCGCGCTGAGCAGATGGCCAACAGGAAGAAGGAGTTTGCAAAGCAGATTACCGCCCTCAAGGCCACGCTTGACTTTGAGAAGAAAACCGCCAGCGGATTCGCAGGTGCTCATGTGATTCTCCTGTTGTCTTTGCTGTTGCTCTGATGTGCTGTTCCCACTGCTACTGTCTTGTTTGCTCATTTCTGTCTCTGATACTGTGTGCATGTGTGTGCGCGGTCTTGTGTGTGTCTTTGTCTTGCAGACCGTGTCGCCTCGCTGGAGCAGAAGCACGAAGAGCTGGAAAATGAGAAGGAGAAGCAAGAAAAGGCCTTGGAAAAGCTGGGCAAGGTGTGTTGTGTGCGTGTGCGTGTGTGTTGACGTTGACGTTGACGTTGACGTTGATGTTGATATTGCCGCGCAAACCACGACATGTTGCGCACCACATGACCCTCCAGACAACCGACACCCACTGCTCACCACTGCTACGATGGTTGTCCCCCCCCCCACCCCCAACCAGGACCTGGACCGGGAGACGAAGCGGCGCGACGAACTGCTGGCGATTGTGAAGGAGAAGCAGGAGGCGGAGGCCGAGCTCGCGGCGGAGATGAAGGAACTGCAGTCCAAGATCCGCGAGAATGCACAGCACCGCGCAGAGGCACAGAAGGTTGGGCAAACGCTCTCTTGCCCTTGAATTGCTGTTCTTGTGTTGTATTGCTCGCTTGTGTCTGTGTTGTGTTGCTGTTCTTGTGTTGTGTTGCTCGCTGTTGCCTCCTTTGCATCCGCTTTCTTTCGTCGCGGTTTGGTTTGTTCATCTTGTTCCATACTACTCCCTTCTTGCTCTCGTCAGGACCTCACGAACAGCAGGACGCGCCTCGACAAACTGTGTGCACGCAGACACCAACACTACAAATACTGCAAGGTGCGTGTGTGTGTGTGTCTGTGTGTGTGTCTGTGTGATATGTGTGTGTGTGTGTTTTGCTCGCCCAATCACCACAGATTGCAGCCGTATGCATGGCATTTGTCCGCCACCCAACACCACAATGAATACACCTGTAAACCCACTTTCTATCCACTCCTTCACGACCCGCGAACCCCCCCCCCCCTCCCTGCCACAACAGGTGAATGGGATTCCACTGCCCTTTGCGAGCGGCGGGTTCAAGCAGGTGCAGGACGAGGAAGAAGTGCCAGCCATCAGCACAGACGTGAGCATGTCCACCTCCTACACCTCCATCGAGGGCAACTCCATCAACACAGACGTCGCCCAGCGCCTCTACGCCAAGGAGGCCGAGATTGAGCTCACCTTTGACGAGCTCCCAGAGGTTGGTATGTTTGTGTGTGTGTGTGTGTGTGTGTGTGTGTGTGTGTGTGTGTGTGTGTGTGTGTGTGTGTGTGTGTGTGTGTGTGTGTGTGT
>NW_004754914.1:86021-88521 GCF_000188695.1 Salpingoeca rosetta | reverse complement strand
AAACCGTGGCTGGCGACATAACAATCGGCAGAAACGGCCAGGGCCAGCTCACTTCCCTCTCCTTCCCCAACTTGCAGCGACACAACTACAGCCTGACTTTTCAGAGCAATGGCCTCCAGCATATCGACTTTGCAGTGCTCACCTGGATAGGCGGGCACCTGGATCTCTACAGCAATTCGCTCGCTTCCTTTCACTTCCGCAACATCAGTTACATTGGCGATTTTCTCTGGCTGCGACAAAACAAACTCACAACCCTAGACTTTGGCGCCCTCACAGAAGTCGGTGGATACCTTGACATGGGTGAGAACGAACTGACCACGCTCGCATTCTCAAACCTTCAGCGAGTCGGAACATTCCTCTCCTGCCGCGAAAACATGCTGCAGCACGTTTCGTTCGATGCCCTGCAGTTTGTCGGCAACAGCATCAGTTTCCAAAATAACCCTGATCTGCTGCAAATCGCCTGCAATGACACTGTCATTGCTCAGTGCATTGACGTCCCAGCGACCACAGCTCTCATTGACTGCCCCAAGAGCTGCTAGCAAACTGCTTGATTGTTTGTGTTTGTGTGTGTGTGTGTGTGTGTTTGTGTGTGTGTGTGTGTGTGAACAGTTTGTGCTTGATCTCAATTTTAGCCCGCTGTCTTTCTTCATCCGTATCTGGCTCTACGTAATCAAGAAATGAATTCGAAACTGACGGGTAGACTACACAATCGTCACTGTGAGGGGGCGGGGAGCGATACAATGGATAAAATGCAGAGCAACCGCAACAAGCAAGAACATGAGGGCAATGAACAACCACAACAAAACTGTAGAAACACGACAGGTGGTGTGTGTGTTTACTGTAGGCAAGCGCAACAAACAAGAACACAAGGAGAATGAACAAGCACAACAAGCTGCTGCCAAATCAACTCGGGCAGCACGCTCAAACAAACACAAGACAAGTGCACACACAGTCAACAACGCTGCCAAGGCGACATG
This sequence comes from Salpingoeca rosetta, assembly GCF_000188695.1. Lineage (NCBI taxonomy): Eukaryota > Choanoflagellata > Craspedida > Salpingoecidae > Salpingoeca > Salpingoeca rosetta. The sequence goes on along the minus strand of NW_004754914.1, from coordinate 87,544 downwards.
GGCAGAGTGTGCACGAGCACAAACAAACTAAACAATGAACAGCATGCATACATGCGCGCAGAGCAATGCTAAGCATGGCATGAATGCTTGCAGGCAAGCATACACAACAGACAACACTTCACAACACTGCATGGCACGCACACATGGCATCCGTCAAGGATGACGGGCATGCACATATGTTGACAGGCAAGTCCTGTCTGCTGAGTCATCATTGACCTCCCTTCTTTACGACACCACAAATTTACATTCACCTCTCTTGTGTTCTGGAATGTTCACGTGATTTCCCTCCAACCTGTTGCACGTGCAGTGTTTTCCTTGTGTGGTTGCTCGATGTTACATGCTCTTGCATAACACACCACATAACCACACAACTCTCAACAAACACTGCCACGTCACCACTTTGCGTTGTCGACAATTCTTGTCTTCTGCTCTGTTTCTTTCTGTTGGAGGTTCATTCATCCTACATCCTTGTTTGCTTCACAACTCAAGTAAACACACACAACTCTCTCTTGCCAAGACAATCTCCCACACAACACACAGCACACACAGCACACACAGCACACACACACACACACACACACACAAGTCTCCAACAACAGCACCACCACCATGAACTTACAACAGATTATGAGACCCAGCTCAATTAGCGCAGACGGCATCAAGGTCTTCGCTGGCGCTGAGCAGGATGCCAACCTCTTCTTCATCACCGTCGAGGCCCAAGCTCATCGCCGCTGGCATCGACGCTGGCATCATCGCCGAGGGTGGTGCTGACCACCAAGGAGACGGGCAGGCCCCAGCAGCTGCCTCATCGCCGAGCCCAAGCACCCACGGTGCTTCGGGTCCCCGCACTCGCTCCCGCGCTCAACGCGGCCCTCGCCGCACTGGCGTCCGCCACGACGCGGGGGACCACGACGACGATGACGACGACGAGGGCGATGGCGACGACCACGGCGCTCACCCATCTTCCTCCTCTTCCTCTCTCCCTTCTTCCGCCACTCCGAGCGGAGGAGCGCAGGTGGCGTCCCGAGCCTCTGGCCTGCTGGATCCCCGTGATCCACAGGTTGACGCAGCCATCTTCGCGTTCCTCCTTGGCGTCCTGACGGGACACCCGCTGCGGCTGGCCATCACCGACAATCGTGGCCGCTCAGGTGTGCTTGCGCTGCGCCGCCTCCGCGAGCGCTACATCCGCAGCGGCAAGGACCACGTCAGTCGTCTCAGGCAGCAGCTCTCCTCGACCACCTGGTTGCCCACGGACACCGTTGACACGTTCATGTCCCGCATCACGGACATCAACTCGCAGCTCCTCGCTGCCGGCGTGTCCATCCCGGAGGACGACCTGCGCACCCTCGTCCGCAACGAACTCCCCGCAGAGTTTGATGTGGCGATGCGGTTCATGGAGCGCGAGGACCCGCCGCCATCGCTGTCCAAGATGACGGCGGACCTCATCCAGGAGGAGCGCCGCCTGCATCGTCCCAAGAAGCGCACGCCCGTGCTCGCCATCGGCGGGCCAGGCTCTGGCTCCT
>NW_004754914.1:78460-80013 GCF_000188695.1 Salpingoeca rosetta | reverse complement strand
GCTTTCCAGACGATGTGAAGAAGTCCTCGTTGTCCCTGGCGCACGCCTGCGTCCTGCAACTGCTGCTGCAGCTCCATGTGTCGCTCGAAGAAGCGGGCGAGGTTGCCGCAGGGGACGTGAAGCTGCGCCTCCTTGAGCTCTGCGATGCGGAGGCGGTCCTGCGAAGCGTAGTGGTCCTTGAGCCGGGCCCATCCTTGGCCGGCGTTGACGTCTGCTTCTCCGTTGGTGAAGAGGAGAAGGGGGTAGCCTGAGAGCGTGGACGCGATGAGGTTTGCAGCGGTGAGGTTGGCGTGATCTCCTGCTGTCGGTCTCCTTGCACTTGAGCGTGTCGCTGAACTTGGACCTCCCGATGACGATGCTCCTGCCTCCACAGCTGCCCAGACGTCGTCGCCGCGCAGCTTGAGCGCCATCTTCATGCGAATGCTCCACGCATGAAAGGTGCCGGGCGAGCCAGAGAACTTGGGCAGGTCCATCTTGAATCCTGGCGTGGAAACGACGTGGTCCGACGGGTCAGACATACTGCACGCTCAAGAAAGGTGATGGAGAAACAAGAGAGGGGAACAAGCAGAAGGGAGAGAAGAAGCACAAGCGAGTGTGAGACAAGTGGCGATGATGATCAGGAGTGGCTGGGTCTCATAATCTGTAGAAACACGACAGGTGGTGTGTGTGTGTTTACTGTAGGCAAACGCAACAAACAAGAACACAAGGAGAATGAACAAGCACAACAAGCTGCTGCCAAATCAACTCGGGCAGCACGCTCAAACGAATACAAGACAAGTGCACACACAGTCAACAGAGCTGCCAAGCCGACATGGGCAGAGAGTGCACGAACACAAACAATCTAAACAACGACCAGCATGCATACATGCGCGCAGAGCAATGCTAGGCATGGCATGAATGCTTGCAGGCAAGCATACACAACAGACAACACTTCACAACACTGCATGGCACGCACACATGGCATTTGCCAAGCATGGCGAGCATGCACACACACATGGCACACAACTCACGTGTGTAGGGGAAGCAGGAGAGGAGAGGCAGTTGGCACACATGCATGCCAGCAGAGAGGAAGGGATGTTTGCCAACGGAAAAAACCACAAAGCAGGTGTTGTTGGCAAACAAGACAAAACCACATGAGAAGGCAAATTAGGAAGGACTCAACACAAAACAGAAACTCACTCACTCTCAACAGCCGGCCTACGTGCATGTGGAGAAGAGCAGCACGCGGCACAAGCTTGACCCACGCTCACGCGTTGGCGTCTACGTCGGCTTCGCCAAGGAGGACCAGGCCCACGTCGTCTGGATGCCGGACACGCGACGCGTTGTCCACACCATCCACGCTCGCTTCGGCGCCATCAAGAACAAGCACGCCGCCTCCTCTCAGCAGCAGCAAGAGCAGAACAGCGGTGCCTCTGCTTCGCATGCCAACAAGACCGCTCAGCGTTCGACCGAGGACAGTGCCACCGGCGCTCCCCCTGCACCACGTGCGGGGGAGCCGCAGCTCCAGCCACGCGCCCTTGGCGGCTCCGTCTGGGACCAGCTGCTGTGTCCGA
>NW_004754914.1:75757-77720 GCF_000188695.1 Salpingoeca rosetta | reverse complement strand
TCTACGTGGACGACCTCCTCATCTTCGCCGACAGCGACAGCGACATGGCCGCGTTCAAGAAGGCCATCTCCAAGCGCTTCAAGATGAAGGACCTGGGCAGCCCAGACATTTGTCTCGGCATCAAGGTGCAGCACGACCGCAAGGCCAGGACCGTCACCATGAGCCAGGAGCACTACCTGCGCAGCGTGCTGGAGACCTTCGGCATGGCTGACTGCAAGCCTGTCGGCACGCCGCTCTGCACGGGCTACGTCGACAAGCCAGCCGACAAGGAGGAGCCACTGCCGGACGTGCCGTTCCGCGAGCTGCTTGGCTCCCTCCTCTATGCTGCGACGATGACGCGCCCAGACATCTCGGCGGCTGTCTCCATCCTGTCTCGCCGTATGCAGCACTTCGGCATGGACCACTGGAAGGCTGCCAAGCACCTTCTTCGCTACATCAAGGGCACCTTGTCCTACACCATCAAGTACGCCGCCACTGGCGACACCAGCAACGGCAGCACTGCCGACGGCGTACTCTCAGCGTACTCGGATGCGTCGTTCGCCTCCGACGTTGACACGCGACGTTCCCGCACGGGCTTCGTCGTCTTCTGTTCCACGGGCCCCGTGTCCTGGAACTCCAAGCTGCAGGCCACCGTGGCCACAGCCTCCGCCGACGCGGAGTACATGGCTCTCGCAGCCACTGCACAGGAACTCATGTTCCTTCGCCAACTCCAGGAGGAGCTCACCGGCGCCGTCCTGTGCGAGCCCACGCTCGTCCACACGGACAACCAGCCGGCGCAGCGCGTTGCCGAACACGCCGCCTCGCGCATGCGGCACATCCTCGTCAAGTACCACTACATCCGCGAGTGCGTCGACACCAAGAGGATTGTGCTGAGCTACCTCGCCACGGAGCACATGATCGCAGATCTCCTCACGAAGATCCTCCCTCGGCCCAAGACGGCTCAGTTCTGCACGATGCTGTTCGACCAGCGTCCTCTGCCAGGCTGCCAGCCACGGGCCCGTCCTCATTCGGGCCGGTCGCCACGTCCTTCGACTCCGCGTCAGGACCTCTGAGTGGCCGCGCACCACAGGACACGCCTTCACTCGGGCCAGCCTTCCACAACAGGCTGCGCACCACAGGCACCAACCATTTTCTTAAACGTGTTCCACAACACACGTCCTTACTCGCATCTCACCTACATCCGCCCATGCCATTCCTACATGCATGACATCATCCACATGCTCATCACGTTTCAGAACATCAACGCAGCAGAGAGGTAGGTCAATGCGGGGGAGTGTTGACAGGCAAGTCCTGTCTGCTGAGTCATCATTGACCTCCCTTCTTTACGACACCACAAATTTACATTCACCTCTCTTGTGTTCTGGAATGTTCACGTGATTTCCCTCCAACCTGTTGCACGTGCAGTGTTTTCCTTGTGTGGTTGCTCGATGTTACATGTTCTTGCATAACACACCACATAACCACACAACTCTCAACAAACACTGCCACGTCACCACTTTGCGTTGTCGACAATTCTTGTCTTCTGCTCTGTTTCTTTCTGTTGGAGTGTTCATTCATCCTACATCCTTGTTTGCTTCACAACTCAAGTAAACACACACAACTCTCTCTTGCCAAGACAATCTCCCACACAACACACAGCACACACAGCACACACACACACACACACACACACACACACACACACACAAGTCTCCAACAACAGCACCACCAGCATGAACTTGCAACAACATACACACAAACACATGGCACACAACTCACGTGTGTAGGGGAAGGAGGAGAGGAGAGGCAGTTGGCACACATGCATGCCAGCAGAGAGGAAGGAATGTTTGCCAACGGAAAAACCACAGAGAGTTTTTACAAACGGCATTGCCGGTGAAATTGCCGATCAACCCCCATTTTTGCTGACTCAGACGTGCCGCTTCGTCAAACGCTTCGGCAACGGCACGATTGACCACTAATCATG
>NW_004754914.1:69927-75489 GCF_000188695.1 Salpingoeca rosetta | reverse complement strand
ACAGCAGCAGCCACAGCAGCAGCCACAGCAGCAGCCACAGCAGCAGCCACAACAACAGCAGCAGCAGCAGCCACAACAACAGCAGCAGCAGCAACAGCAGCAGCAACAACACGCAGCATACGAGGAGGCCTGTCGCGATAGCGGGCTCACAACCCGTAGTCCCCTACCACCATCTCCTACACAACAACAAGGTACATCGTCCACTTCGCCAGTCGAGCGACACCGCCTCTCAGCACGGGTCACTTGGACGGACGAGTTCAAGGTATGTGCCTGTGTGTGCCTGTGTGTGTGTGTTGTTTGTTTGTGTGTGCATCGGTGTCTGTGTCTGTGTCTGTGTGTGTCTGTGCGTGTCTGTCTGCGTGTGCGTCTGTGCGTGTCTGTGTGTGCCTGTGTGTGTATGTGTGTGCCTGTGTGTGCATATTCGCCTCAGTGAAGCTCATTTGGCTTGCACTGTTGGGTGTGAACATGTCATTCTGCAAACACATAGGCCGACGTCATCAACATTGCAATTGCTGAAGGAGTACCTCAAAGAGAGGGTCGTTATGGCGTGGGAGAACTATGGGCCAACACAACCAATCGCTTTGTCCGGCAGCTGCAGGACGAGGGTGATGTTGATTTTATGCGAGCAGTGACTGTTAGGAAGGTTCGACGGATTGTGCAGGAGGTGATCAGCATCGTCCGCGACTACCTGAAGAAGAAGCCATCAACAGGTACGGTCTTCTGTAGGCTGTGCTTGCCTGCTTTCTTGCCACCTCCTTTGCATCTCTGATCTACGTACAACCTTGCCAATCTTGACGCACTCAATCACTGTCAACAATGTGTGTCATTTGCTGTCTGCTTGCAGGGACCGCAAACACACCTCCGTTTGGTGAAGGCGTCATGCAGGCCGCAACACTGTTCATCGAGCAGGCAAGTGCGGCCCCCTCCAAATCGGCAACGACGCTCGCACGCGAGCAGCGCCAAGCAGAAGAGCAAGAGATGATCGACGCGGCCATGCAGTCTGGCAGGATCGCTGAGTCGGTGGATGACGTGCCAACACCCAAGAAACCCAAGAAGAACCATCGATCCAAGTCAATCGACGACACGCAGGTATTTCATCGGGCACTTGACGCGCTCCTTGAGGATCGCAAGCGCGCAAGGGAACAGCAAGAGAGGTAAGCATGTTCTCGTTGTCATTGTATCCGTGGTGTCTGTTCGATGGGTGCTTGCAATTACATTGCGGCGTTTGTAGAGCATTGTTACAACCTGCTATTGAGTCACATAGCCGCCCCGTGCGTCTTTCTTGATGGCGTTTGCATGACAGACAGACCGAAGCTTGGCTTGCGATTGCCAAACTGGTCACCGACAGGCTTTTGCCGCCGCCATCACCTTCGGGCGAAGAGAGAACACCATAAGGCTTCCGCATCATCTAGCGACCGCTGTCCTGCTGTGTGTCTTCAACTCTCATTTTACGTGCTTGTGTGTTTGTGAAGCGTGTGTGCCTTGTCAGCCGTTTCACGCCCATTCGTGTGCGCGTGAGCATGTGCGTGAGTGTGTGTGTGTGTGTGTGTCTGTGATCGGCAGTTCATCTGTGCGTGTTTAATACACCATTTGCATGCAGAGCTAATCGACATCACACACTGCGTTCATATAGAAGCGACAAACAAAGACAGAGGTGGCCATGATCACACATACTCTTCAAGCTCAGGGGGATCCAGACCCGTGAAGTCAGACGTCTCACACCCGTACAAACAGGTGTGACAATTGCAGAGTAAACACGCGACAAGGCATAGTTTACCGACAGGTTGCCACAGCACCTTGAGGTTCTTGCCGAAGTCAAGGAACGCAAAGATTGTGAAGAGCTTGCCAAAGCCCCATTCCACACTGCATCAGATGTAAGCAAGTATGCATGTTTTTGTCAGTCGTTGAACGAATGGCACGAGAGCATAACAATAGGAGGCTCTGGAGTTCACCACGCACACACACGCTCTCACACACGCAAGACAACACACGCGAGCACACACACAAACACGCGCACACACACCTTTGCCGAAACTTTGACATCAAGTAGTTGTGCCGTCGCTAAAGTCGCCCACCACACATGGATAGGTGCAGACGCGAGAGTAATTGAGTATGCAAACACAGCGTTCGGTGGCTGTGCGAGGTGGATACGTTGTCTTGGTTCGATTGCAGCCAGTAAGGATGTAAGTGAAGGTGGTGTATGTGTGCACGTTTTGTGCACATCATCGGGCCTCACCTTTGCACTTCCTGTGGGCGGCTGTCGGAAAGGCCGTCGAAGCCTGGGGCCCCAGGGATACGCACCGTCCCCATAAAGCATATAGCCATCGGGGACATCTGCAGGCGGGAGCAAAGGCAATACAATGGGATGGACAGTTCAAAGGTCGTTGATCGCACATCCGCCAACCTCACTAGCAAGTTGCTATGATACAAGCAGCCTCTGACAACGTGACAACGTACCAAGTCTGTTGATGTGTCCCTCCACGCGGGACTCATGGTACATCCTGGCGTCGTGGTGAGTCCCTGGGAACGGTCCAAAGAAACTCGCCATCAGTCCACAGGGGGTCATGACCCCCTGGAACTTGATGGCGTGCGTCCGTTTGTAACCTGTATAGAGGATATCCTCAAAGATAACAGGACGACAAACAGACTTCACGGTCCCGTCAATGAAACCGAAGAAGTGGGGAGGTGCTGGGCAGCCCTAGTGGGGGGGGGGGTGAGCTTGCATTAGCAAACACGCACACACACACGCACGCACACACACAGACGCACACAGACGCACAGATATACACACATACGCACACGCACACGCACACACGCATGCACACACACATACGCACACGCACACACACACGCATGCACACACACACGCACACACGCATGCACACACACATACGCATGCACACACACATACGCATGCACACACACATACGCACACGCACACACACACACGCACACACACACACACGCACGCATGCACACACGCATGCACACACACACACACGCATGCACACAGACACAGGCATACACAGACACACGCATGCACACAGACACACGCATGCACACAGACACACGCATGCACACACACGCACTAACCTTTCGTTCCAAGGTGTCAGCATACAGCTTGCACCGCTCCTTGGACAGCATAGTTTCATCAAACGCAATCTGTACCAAACAAACACAAGGTGGCCAAGTAAGACCAGAGCAGTTCAATACAGACATGCATGACGTGCAAGGCCAGGAACAGCACACCTTGTTCTTGTATCGCGCGAAGAGGTCATCCAGGACGCAGTTGATAACACTTGAGATCTTTGCTTCACTCCATGCCACAAGCGCAATCTGAATCTCCACGAGCCGACAAGGGTATGCCAGTCTGTAGAGTAACAGTGCCAGCGCCTCCACGCCACGGGCCCTGATGCCACACACGACATTCCCATCAGCGATCAACCCTTGAACAACCAAGTGCACAATTAAGCCCCATCAGCTACGACTAATCCGTATCGGTGTACCATTTGCATACCTGTATCCATGGCGAGTAACGTACGTGTCTGGGATGCGAAGTGCATCCGCCAACCGAAGCATATCGTCCACAGTATTGACGCGGAACAAGCGGTAGAATGCCCCAGGGTCAATGCGACGCAGATCAAGCCTCGCCCCCGGGTCACACCTCACACGTGGGGGCCGTTTACACAGTGACAGGAGTCGCGCAACTAAGACCAATGCCATGTCAACCCTCGAAGACAGCATAGCAAGCATCAACAAGCGCCTGAGGTACCGCCTTTGGCGCCAAGACGAAGACCGAGGCATCCCGCGCGCCCATGACAAACCAACGGCAAAGCCGTCGTAAAAGTCAAACTCCGCCACCTTCGCCGAACCACAAACCACACCGTCAATTTTCCTGCATTGCCGCTTGTAAAATCTCTCTCACAAAGCAGGTGTTGTTGGCAAACAAGACAAAACCACACGCGAAGGCAAATTAGGAAGGACTCAACACAAAACAGAAACTCACTGACTCTCAACACTCCCCCTCAACTGCCTTCCTCTGCTCCGTCTCAGCCGTCGAGGTTCCCACCAGTCGTGGCAGGTGCTGCTCGAAGGTCTGCTTGTCCAGTGCCTTGGTCAGCGCGTCGGCAACCATCTGCGTGCCGGGACAGTGCTGCAGCACAATGGTTCCGTCGGCGATGAGCTCCCGCACGAAGTGGTGGCGTACCCGGATGTGCTTCGTGCGCGGCTTGGTGACGTGGTCGTTGCCGATGGCGATGGCCGCCTGGTTATCTGTCAGCATCTTGGTGGCTCCAGCCTCGGGCTCGTCGAGGTCCATGAGCAGCTGCCGCAGGAAGACCACGTCCTGCGCTGCAGCAGAGATGGCCATGTACTCGGCCTCGGCGGTGCTCAGCGCAACCGTGGGTTGCAGCCGGCTGCTCCAAGACACAAGACAGCCGTTGATGTAGCAGGTGAAGCCCGTCGTGGAGCGGCCCGTCAGCTGGTCTGTGCCGAAGCTGGCATCGCTGTAGCACACAAGGTCCAGCGGCTGGTCCTTGCGCGTGCCGCTGCGTCGCTTGAAGAGGAGGCCGTGCTCGCTCGTCGCCTTCAGGTACCGCACGACGTGCTTGGCTGCCTGCCAGTGGACCGTCGTGTAACGGTCCATGTAACGGCAGAGCAGCCCGCACGCGAAGCTGACGTCTGGTCTGGTGCGGTTGGCCAGGTACAGGAGCGAGCCGACGAGGTTGCGGAACGGCAAGCGTCGGTCGGGCTGCTCGCTGATGCTGGAGGCGTCGATGCCAACACGCATGGGCGTGGACACGCTGGCTGCCGCTGCCAGGTTGTAGTCGTTGACGATGTCGTTGATGGCCTGTGTCTGCGCAATGTGTAACACCCCGTCAGCTGGTGACGTCAGGTGAAGGCCCAGGTACCAGGTGAGTGGGCCCAGGTCCTCAGCCTCGAAGCTCTCCTTGATCTGCTGCTTGCAGGCACGGATGTGGCGCTCGCTGCTGCCGCTGATGATGAGGTCGTCGACGTACGTGATGATCCATGTGCGCTGTCCGTCGTCGTGGAGCTTGGTGAAGAGGCAGGCGTCGACGTTGCTCTGCGCCCATCCGTTGGTCTTGAGGAAGGTGTGCAGCTTCTTGGCCCATGCACGGCCAGCTTGCTTGAGACCGTAGAGCGGCTTGAGCAGCCGGCACACCTTGCCCGCGTAGCGTTGAGCGCCGTCGCCGATGTCGGTGAAGTGCGGCGGCAGCTCCATGTACAGCTCCTCCTTGAGATCAGCCTGCAGGTAAGCCGACTTGAAGTCGAGCTGGTGCAGCTGGTGCTGTCGTTGCAGGGAGACGGCGAGTACAGTGAGGATGGTCTTGGCTGCTGGTGTTGGGGCGTAGGTCTGGTCGAAGTCGATGCCCGGTCGTTGGCTGAAGCCCTTGGCGACCCAGCGTGCCTTGAAGCGCGTCGGCGCGCCCTCAGCATCACGCTTCACCTTGAAGACGAAGCGCGACTTGAGCAGCGTGTGCTGCCGTGGCACGACGCATGCGTGGGATGAGCTTGATGACGCCGTTGCGCTCCATCGCCCCG
>NW_004754914.1:66588-69740 GCF_000188695.1 Salpingoeca rosetta | reverse complement strand
CGTCAAAGTCCGTGAGCAGGAAGTCTGTCTCGACATCCTGGTCCTGGTCCTCGTCGATGTGAACCCGTTGGTGGCTCACCGTCAGTGGTGCTGTTGCTGCTGTCACGTGCACTGGGAAGCTGGAGCATGGACGATGTCGTGGATGTCTGCACTTGCTCCTCCCCCTCATCCACGACATCATCGGCCTTGGAGAAGGGAAGGAAGCGGACGTGGATGGAGGACACAACGGTGTTTGTGTCTGCGAAGTAGACGAGGTGGCTGTTGCTGCTGCTGTTGTAGCCGACGTAGATGCCTCGACGACCCTTGGGCTGCAGGCGACCGCGCTGTGTGCTGATGTGGACGACGGCCGGCTGCCCGAAGATGTGCAGCTGCGGCACGTGCTTGGGCAGCGAGCCCGTGACAATCTGCAGCGGTGTCTTGCCGTGGAGGGAAGGGCGAGGCATGTTGTTGAGGATGTGGAGGGCGTGGTTGCAGGCGAGGCTCCAGTACGATGCGTCGAGGCCTGCACCCGTGATCATGGCTCGCACCATGTCGGAGAGGGTGCGCACCTGTCGCTCGACGATGCCGTTCTGCGCCTGGGTGTACGGCGGGGACTGCTGGTGCTGCTTCAGGTGCTTCTTGACGATGGCCTGGAAGTCAGCTCCGAGGAAGATGGCATCGGAATCCGTCTGGAGTGCTGTTGTTGTGGGCGAGATGGGGAGCTTGGTCTCGCGCAGGAAAGACTGGAACGCGGCAACTGCGTCCTTCTTGGCGTTGAGATGGACTGCATGCAGGAGCTTGCTTCCCTCATCGACGATGACGAGGCTGTAGCGCTTGCCCGTGGGCGAGTCCGCGGTCCAGTCGACGATGTCGGCATGGATGCGCTCGCCGGGCACCTGTGTGCGCTCCGCGTGCTTGCTGACGCTGTGACGAGTGCTCTTGGTCACTGCGCACGTTGTACACTGCTTGCTGCTGATGGCGTTGCGATCGTCGATGCCCATCAGCTTGCAGTACTGCTGCACGTCGTTGTCGTTGCGGTGGCCAAGCACCTCATGCATCGATGGTGTCTGCACCTTGCTCTGGGCTGCAGGAGCTGCTGCGTGTTGCTGTGGTTGCTTGCAGGCGTCGGCGGTGAGACCGTGTGCCGTGGATGGACCAACAGCAACAATGGGCCAGCATCGGAGGCTGGTGCGCTCCTTCAGCTTGACCTCGGCTCCGTGGCTGAAGCGCACGTAGTGCCCATCAGCGCCATCACGCTGCGAGTGGCCCGTTGGCCTGCCGCTGCTGTCCCTAGTCAGACGACCGAGGGCGATGAGGTTGGCCTGGCCCTCGGGCACGTAGAGGCACTCCTGCAACACAACCTGCATCGTGGCTCCGCTCGTCGTGCGTGCATGCAACAGCACAGAGCCAACACCGCGCACGGGCACACGTGTGCCGCCAAACGCAGTGATGTGGCGTGGATGGTGCTGTTGCAGGTGCGGTGTCAGCTCCACGAAGGCGTCCTTGACGAAGGTGAGGTGGTGTGAAGCACCCGTGTCTGCAAGCCACGTGAGTGGGTCATGCAGCTGCGTGGGTGTAGTAGCTGTGGCAGCGACGAAGGTTGCTGCGTCTTGACCATGTTGATGCTGTGCCTGTGCAGTGAAGCCTGTTGCTCCGTTGTCGCGTTGCTTCTTGCGACACTCTGCTGCACGGTGTCCATACTTGCCACAGTAGTGACAGTTGCCACGGAAGCGGCGCCCCTTGCTGTTGCTGTTGCCGTTACCGCCGCCGTTGTTGCGTCCCTGGCGTCCGTGGTTGTTGCTGTTGTTGGAGAAGCCGCGTCTTCCACCTCTGCGTGGCGGTGCGCTTGCCATGAAGCCGCCTGCCTGCGGCTGTGTGCGTGAACCACGCATCTGCTGTAGAAACACGACAGGTGGTGTGTGTGTTTACTGTAGGCAAACGCAACAAACAAGAACACAAGGAGAATGAACAAGCACAACAAGCTGCTGCCAAATCAACTCGGGCAGCACGCTCAAACAAACACAAGACAAGTGCACACACAGTCAGCAACGGCCAAGGCGACATGGGCAGAGTGTGCACGAACACAAACAATCTAAACAACGAACAGCATGCATATGTTACAAAGGGGCTTCGCATGGTCAAGGGGAACAGAAGGATGTTTACTAGTACCAGCCACGGGCATCAGCCCGGGCCACAAGAGGGCACAACAACAGAGAGGGGAAGCGATCGACAACAAGGAACGCAAAGGGCAAAACCACAAGGCCCAACGGAATGGCATGTGCAGATGAAAATCGTCCTACAACAAGGACAAAGGACCACTTAAAGCACACGGTAGTCAGGCGGTACAGTTGCATCACAACAGTTACATGGACCGTTACACGACGGTCCACCGGCAGGCAGCCAAGCACGTCGTGCGGTACCTGAAGGCGACGAGCGAGCACGGCCTCCTCTTCAAGCGATGCAGCGGCACGCGCAAGGACCAGCCGCTGGACCTTGTGTGCTACAGCGATGCCAGCTTCGGCACGGACCAGCTGACGGGCCGCTCCACGACGGGCTTCACCTGCTACATCAACGGCTGTCTTGTGTCTTGGAGCAGCCGGCTGCAACCCACGGTTGCGCTGAGCACCGCCGAGGCCGAGTACATGGCCATCTCCGCTGCAGCGCAGGATGTCGTCTTCCTGCGGCAGCTGCTCATGGACCTCGACGAGCCCGAGGCTGGAGCCACCAAGATGCTGACAGACAACCAGGCGGCCATCGCCATCGGCAACGACCACGTCACCAAGCCGCGCACGAAGCACATCCGGGTACGCCACCACTTCGTGCGGGAGCTCATCGCCGACGGAACCATTGTGCTGCAGCACTGTCCCGGCACGCAGATGGTTGCCGACGCGCTAACCAAGGCACTGGACAAGCAGACCTTCGAGCAGCACCTGCCACGACTGGTGGGAACATCGACGGCTGAGACGGAGCAGAGGAAGGCAGTTGAGGGGGAGTGTTGAGAGTGAGTGAGTTTCTGTTTTGTGTTGAGTCCTTCCTAATTTGCCTTCTCATGTGGTTTTGTCTTGTTTGCCAACAACACCTGCTTTGTGGTTTTTCCGTTTGCAAACATTCCTTCCTCTCTGCTGGCATGTGTGCCAACTGCCTCTCCTCTCCTCCTTCCCCTACACACGTGA
>NW_004754914.1:64821-66153 GCF_000188695.1 Salpingoeca rosetta | reverse complement strand
CTACACACGTGAGTTGTGTGCCATGTGTGTGTGCATGCCCGTCATGCTTGACGGATGCCATGTGTGCGTGCCATGCAGTCTTGTGAAGTGTTGTTCTGTTGTGGTATGCTTGCCCGCAAGCATTCATGCCATGCCTAGCATTGCTCTGCGCGCATGTATGCATGCTGTTCATTGTTAAGATTGTTTGTGTTCGCGCACACGCTGCCCCATGTCGCCTTGGCAGCTCTGTTGACTGTGTGTGCACTTGTCGAGTGTTTGTTTGAGCGTGCTGCCCGAGTTGATTTGGCAGCAGCTTGTTGTGCTTTGTTCATTCTCCTTGTGTTCTTGTTTGTTGCGTTTGCCTACAGTAAACACACACACCACCTGTCGTGTCTCAACAGTTTTTCCGTTTGCAAACATTCCTTCCTCTCTGCTGGCATGTGTGCCAACTGCCTCTCCTCTCCTCCTTCCCCTACACACGTGAGTTGTGTGCCATGTGTGTGTGCATGCCCGTCATGCTTGACGGATGCCATGTGTGCGTGCCATGCAGTCTTGTGAAGTGTTGTCTGTTGTGTATGCTTGCCTGCAAGCATTCATGCCATGCCTAGCATTGCTCTGCGCGCATGTATGCATGCTGTTCATTGTTAAGATTGTTTGTGTTCGCGCACACGCTGCCCATGTCGCCTTGGCAGCTCTGTTGACTGTGTGTGCACTTGTCGAGTGTTTGTTTGAGCGTGCTGCCCGAGTTGATTTGGCAGCAGCTTGTTGTGCTTGTTCATTCTCCTTGTGTTCTTGTTTGTTGCGTTTGCCTACAGTAAACACACACACACACACACGCACGCCACAGTTCCTATTGATTGTTATTGCATTTGCTGTTTTGTTTACCATGTGTGAATTTGTGATACACGGAGCAATGCAGTGGCGTGCACAGCCATCCTGGCTCAACGAAGCACAGAACGAAGCACAGACCAGGCACCACCTTCGATGCAGCAAGAGGGGAACGAAATGCAATCACAAGCGTGTGTTGTCAGGTAACAGTGAACAAATCAACCAAAGAGCATTAACCAGGTTCTTGCAAACAGATTGGAGGAAACAGGAACACATTAGGCGACTGTGCTGTCGAGCATGTGACATTTGTTCACTTCTCGTTTCAGCTTGCAAGAATGGCCCAGCGAGTGAGGACGACTGCTGCTGGCCACACAATCGAGGGGGTGGACGAAACACAGCGTGAGCACCAATGTTGCACAGCTGCAAATACAACACACAACCACAAATACGTGCGTGTGCATACCTGATTATCCTGTTACGAAGCCTTTGCGGATGAAGGAGCTCAGGCATCATCATCACACTGCT
>NW_004754914.1:43605-58528 GCF_000188695.1 Salpingoeca rosetta | reverse complement strand
GTGTGTGTGTGTGTGTGTGTGTGTGTGGACCTGCCTTCTTGCCTGTATCTGCTGTCCTTCCACAAACGAAAAGTGCATCAAAACTCCCACCACTTTTCTACAACCAGCTTCTGTGTGTTCTTTGGTTGGTTGCTGTGGTGGTTGCTTTCCTGCCCGTTATCTTCCGCACCACTGCAGACAGCAACCAAAGAAAGAAATGCCAACACCAGCACCACATAGGTTTGTTTGTTCTTCCACACGCGTATGTGTGTGTGTGTGTGTGCTTTGATGAGTTGTTTCGTCAACAGACATTGTGAACCGCACCATCACAGTCAACATCACAGGCTCGGGTTGTCACAGCCAAGGCACAGCGTTCACCCACCCATAGCAATGTGCCTCACACACACACACACACACTCACTCACTCACTCACTCACTCACTCACTCACTCACTCACTCACACACACACACACACACACACACACACACACACACTCACAAACACAACCTCGATTGACCAGGCCATGCACTGCGGCATGGTGAGATGCAGACACCAAGGGGATGCCAGTTGAGAGCATCATAATCTTCCCCTGTTACACCAGCTGCCCTGAGGTCAGTACGTGCTCGTGTATGTGCGTGTGTGTGCTGTGTAAGCGTGTGCGTAACCCCGCGTGTTTTTCAGCGGGATTGGTGTATTATGTTTGATGGTGCCATGGTGTATTGAACATGATGATGCACTGCGCATGCTGAACCTCAGACCTCGCCTTCACTCCCCTCCCCCTTACCCTCACTGTTATCACCATCACCGTTCCCATCATCGATGTCCGCGTGTACAAGGAAGGCGTTGTTGCGCAGGAGCTCGTCAAGATCAGCGGCCGCTGCAGGCCCATCCGCCAGTTCTTCAACTTCAACGTAGGTCAAGACGATTTTGTGTGTGTGTGTGTGTGTGTGTGTGTGTGTGTGTGTGTGTGTGTGTGTGTGTGTGTGTGTGTGTGTGTGTGTTGTGTTGTGTGCAGACAGGCAGACAACACGTCGAGTGATGAGATTTCAACTCGACTGTATGCACACTCACCTACTATCTTGATCTATACACACGAACCACCCTCAATATCACACACACACACAAACAACCTGTTGACAGCAAGTGTGTGCTGTACGAGAAGCCGCTGCTGGAGAGCGGGACGATGGGCACGGGCGCCAAAGTCGACGTCATTGTGCCGCACACCACCAACTCATTCAGCGACGGCGGCGACGCAGAAGCAGGTATGTGTGCTGTGTACACGTGCGTGTGTGCATTTGTGTAGCTTGCACTTTCGATTCCACCCTGTCCGAACACATCGTCTCACCGCCACTCAACATCTTTTTTCGCCCTCTTCTTTCCTGTTCTCAGGTGGCGGCATTCCCATGTGCACGCTGCGCAACTTCCCGCACCTCATCGACCACTGCATCGAGTGGGCGCGGGCCAAGTTCACGGACCTGTTTGTGAGCCCTGCGTCGCAGCTGCAGCAGTTCCTGGAGAACCCTGAGGGGTTCATCTCGGGGCTGGAGACGAAGTTTGAGCAGCACGAGCGGATTGGCGCCCTCGAACGCGGCGTGGACACGCTCAAGGCCATCAAGGACCTCGCCGCACAGGTGCTGGTGTTGGCGAAGGTGATGATTGTGGTGGTGGATGTGTGGTGGAGCTTGTGATGACACGCCCTTTCCTGCTTATGAGGGTTAACATCACCGTACCACCACCCCCACCACCACCACCACTACAGCTGGCGCGTGTTATCTCTCAGCTGCAAGAGAAGCCGACGATGTAGACGTGTGTGTCGCTGGCGTGGCGCGACTTCCACGCGTTTTTCCGCGATGTCATTCTGCAACTCATCGCCACCTTCCCCGCAGGCGCAAAGACCAAGAGTGGAGAGCCCTTCTGGTCAGGTGAGAGCTCGCGCGCGCGCGCGCGCGCGTGTGTGTGTGTGTGTGTGTGTGTGTGTGTGTGTGTGTGTGTGTGTGTGTGTGTGTGTGTCTGTGTCTGTGTCTGAATATGTGCGTGCGTGCGTGTGTTTGTTTGTGTGTGTGTGTGTGTGTGTTTGTTTGTTTGTTTGTTTGTGTTCGCTCTGGCAGCACCATCCACACCGCAACTGATCGCGTGTTTGCCTCGCCCCTCGCCCCTCGCCCCTCGCCCCTCGCCCCTCGCGTGTGCTGCCCATAAAGGCCACAAGATCTTCCCCGAGGCGCTCGAGTTTGATCCGCAGAATCCGTTGCACAAGGAGTTTCTGATTGCCGCCGCCAACCTCTACGCATGTGTCTTCAAGGTGGGCTGGCTGTGGGGCGACTTGTTTGCTTGGGGGGTAGATGGTGATGGCGGTTGCTTGGGGTCGGGTGGTGATGGCTGCGTGTATAGTTTTGATTATGCTGACGTCTCTGCCTCATCTGCGATGATGGTCAGGTGCACCGGACCAAGTATCCAAGCGAAGAGAACAAGCTCCACACCAAGCGGTGAGCCGCGATGGCATGGGCTTTGCTTGGAGCTTTTCGCACCATTGAATGGCTACGACGCTTGTGACTCGACACACACACACACACATACACATGCACACACCCACCCACATACACATGCACACACGCGCACACACACACACACACAAATTGATGCCGTTCCTCATCCTTGCGCACGTCGTGCTTTGTTTTGTGGACAGATGTTGCGGCGTGGTTCATCAACAAGCGCAAGGTGTACCCTGTCAAGCCTGTCGTTGACTACTCCAAGCTCCCGCCAATCGACATCCCCGTCGTACGTGTCCAACGCGGTGCCATGAAGAAGGGGGAGAGTGTGTGAATGTGTGTGTGTGTGTGTGTGTGTGTGTTTGAGTGTGTGTGTGTGTTTGAGTGTGTGAGTTGGCAGCAGTTGCTGTGAGTCTCAACCGCACCCACTTGTGAATCCTCACAAACACACACACAAACACACACACACACACACACACACACACACACACACACACACACACACACACACACACACACACACACACACACACACACACACACACACACACACACACACACACACACACGCACGCACGCACGCACACACGCACGCACACACGCACGCACACACACACACACACACAGAATGTGCCAGATGATGAAGGCTGGTGGGCGCAGGTGAACGCCCTCATCCAGGCGCGCCGCAAGGCAAACAGCTCTGGCAAGATGCCCGAGATTACGAGGCAGGACGACACGCCAACCAGCAAGAGCATCAAGCGCCTGGCACAGGAGGCAGGCCTGGACACCAAGAAGAAGAAGCTGCTTGTGTTTGACGACGTCGCCCTGACAAACGAGGATGGCGACGTGTGTGCATGCGTGTGTCTATGTGTGTGTGTGCGCGCGACACGTACATCCTCAAGCTGCTGCTCTTCCCCCTGCAACAGTTGTTCCTTTCTCTTCCGTTGGTGCTTTGACCTTTCTTTCGTGTTCCGTCCACGTTGCGTGCGCTGGTTCAGTTCTTTGGTTCACACCATCGACACACTTCAGTACAGCTACTCATCCATCCAACAACACTTCCCTCTCAACACGAAACACGAACAAACACCGCATATCCATTTCAGCACCAGTCTTCCCAGAATCTTCTGCACATCAGACACGCACTCCTACCCTCGTCTCTCTCAAGCTGCTGGCAGCTGTCCTTCTGCTTCTTCTGAGCAGGGCGGCTACTCATACGCCAGCCTCAGCCCCGATGGCAGCCTGCTGGTCGCTGAGTCCTTTGTTTGGGACATGCACACACTGGAGTGCAAGCAGCGCATGCCCGTCACAGCAACCGACATGGTGTGGACCAAGGACGGCAAGCACCTCATCGGCCCCTCTTATTCCCGCGTGTACATCTACGGCCTCGGTGCACATGAGGCTGAACGCACAGTCATCTACGAGAATCCTTTCCCTGGCGCTGAGCTTGCATGCGCCGCCACGTCCGGTGGCGTCATCGAGAGGTGGCAGAAGGAGCCCTAGGAGTGCAAGCTGCACCGCGTGCCAGACCTCAAGTGCATGGCGGTCGTGCCGTGCCGTCCACCTCCGAACACACGCGCTGCATGGCAGTCACGCCCACTCTGTACATCGCGGACAACAAGGCGGGTGTCATCTCCGTGTGGCAGCTTGGTCAGCCATCGACCCTACTTGCAGAGTGGAGGACAGATGCTGTCGGTAATGACAAAGAGGTGGTGCAAGACGCGGACGGAGAAGCAGCGAGAGAAGTAGAGGCGGAACCGGCGAGTAAGGAGCCTTAGCGCACTGCCGTGGATGCGTTGCGCGTCATCCCTGATGGCCGCTTCCTGGTGACTGCGTCCACCTCCACCGACTTGCGCGTGTGGGATCTCAGCACCCTCATATCACACGATCAGCAACAACACAACATGAAGGGACAGAAACAATGGCTCCAACAACGACAATAGCAGCAACAACAACGACACGCCCCTTTGTGTTGATCGTGCGACGTTGGCAGAACCCAAAGAGGTCACGGGCGTTCGTGTCCCGCGCATTGCAGCGCTTGCGGACAGCAGCAACAAGTTTGCCTTCGCATACGGAAACACAGTGCACTTCTACCTCATTGAACACCGAAGCATGACCAGCAGCAGCAGCAGCAACAACAGGAGCAGCAGCAAGTGAGCGGCAGCAGTAGTGGTGTGAGCAGTGCGCTGACGCGTGTGGCGGTGTTGGATGACTTGTTTGTGGACGAGGCAGAGCCGAACACCAACATGATCGTCACCACCATGGCCACCCACCAACTGATGACAGCCTGCTGGCGATCGGCACTGCGCGAGGTTATATGTTTGTGTGTGACGTCGCCAACCACAAGGTCCTCAGCAAGCTCAAAGTGAGCAGAAACGTTCCGGTCAAGTTCGGCGTCTTTGCCCGTCGCAGCAGCATCTTGTTCGTCAACTCTGTTGAGAGCGTGATCAAGTGCGACTACAGCACACCACCATACTGCATCGCAATGACAGAGCAGATGACATGGTCATGTGCGATCACCAGCGCCTGCTCACTGTTTCAAGCAGCGTTTCACGAGGCAGGGTTGCCCTGTGGGCGCTGGGACCGACCCTGAACCGCGCCATGATCCCCACAGAGCAGTTTGACCTGTGCCATTTCCGCCCAACAACAGACCCCAGATGCCGCCCCGACGCCATTGTGCCTGTTGTTGTTCCACCAGCAACACCTCCCGCAGATGCGCACAAGCTTGCTGACTACGATGTCACTGCATTGCCGTACCTGACATCATCTGCCAAGCATCTTGACATGGCAAAGAAGATGATGGAAGGTGTGGTGTGTGTGGACTTTGTTGAGCAGCCATCCATGCTCACCACCGCCACCATGCGATCCAAGGACGTCAACGTCCAGACCATCGTCAACTTCTTTGTCGCAACAGCACGCAGCACAGAGACCAGAGGCGACGCCGGACGCATGCTGAGCAAGCCATTCCTCAACATTCCCAGGCTCGGCCCTGCCTTCACGGCCGACGTGACCTTGTTCACCAAGCACTTCCCCTCCATCGCCTCTGCCTTCCTGGACAGCCTCGGCCTCGTGCGGACGCGTGTGGACGCTCCGGCAGAGGTCCAGTTGCCGTCGTCACGCATGATCGTCACGGGCGCGAACACCCTCAGCATCAACCGCAACCTATGGGCCGACATGCGTGAGTCTGGTGAGCTGGCCAAGCTTCAAGACGCCAACTCAGCGGCTTCCCTGGTGGAGGCGCGCGTGGTGCCGTTGCCGCGTGCTGCTGGGTTTGTGAATGACGGCCCCAGCCTGCTTGAGACGCTGGTGGACACGGGCGATGCTGAGCTGTTTGGCAGCTTCATTGTTCGCGCCGTCATTCAGTACAAGTGGCAGACGAGCGGGCAGCGCCTGTTCCTGTGGGAGGCGGCGTGGTACATGCTCTCTGTGGCGCTCATCACCGCCCTCACCTTCGTCTTCAACACCAGTGGCAAGGACGTGGCCCAGCTGCTGGGTGCAGCCGACAACAGCAGCAACAGCAACAACGGCAGCGATGTCGTGTCAGTGGTGATCATGGTGGTGCTGGGCGTGCTGGCTGGAGTGGACATGCTGCAGGAGGTGCGGCAGTCACGGTTGGTGCACGGCTACTGGCTCGACTTGTGGAACTGGCTGGACGTGACGAATGTGGTGTTGGTGTTTGTGGTGCTGGGCGCGTACTTTGCTGGGTGGCAGCACGCGCGCGCGTTCTTGGCGCTTGCGGTGTATCTGCGGTGGTACGGGCTGTTGTACTACCTGCAGCCGTTCCAGTCGACTGGCCCGCTGGTGCGCATGATCCTGGCCATCTGCTTCGACATGCGCTACTTCCTGTTGGTGCTTGGTATCAGCATCGTGGCCGGGTGGACGTCGTTCCGGCTGTTGCTGCGTGATGATACCACGCTGCTGGTTGAAGGACTGGGCGACCCAGCCAATGGGCTGCTGCTTATGTTCAACATGCTGTTGCTGGCAGACTTTGAGCTGGACACCTTTGACGGCGACTACGTGGCGCTGCTGCGCATCCTGTTTGTCATCTCCATGGTGTTGGTCCCCGTCGTGCTGCTGAACCTGCTGATTGCGCTCATGTCGGACTTGTACGAGCGCATCCAGGACCGCGCAGACATTGAGTTCCAGCTGCTGCGCGCACGCGTCTTGCGGGAGCAGGACGCATGGCTGACGCAGGAGGAGCAGATGGATGCGCGACGCTTCCCCATGTGGCTGCACGTGCTCGTGCCCAAGGGCAGCGGCGTCGGCCGTGACGGTGGCAGCGTGCAGTGGCAGGGCGTGCTGCACGCGGTCAAGAAGAGCCGGTGCAGGGAATGGGGTTTACTTGAGTGGTTGATGTGAACGGGAAGTTGGTCGTGCGTGAGGTTGAGGGGACGGTTGCTGCTTGTGGCTTCTCTGGCTTCGATAGGGGAGCTGGCGTTGCGCTTCTGCTTCGTGTGTCGTTTTGATGTCGCTCTCCATTCCTTTGATTCGTGTTGCGCATCCACTTGTCGCACTGTCCACCCTCTTGAGTAAATGCGTGAGTTGAACTTGTCAAGGTTCACAGCGCAAAG
Organism: Salpingoeca rosetta; assembly: GCF_000188695.1. NCBI lineage: Eukaryota > Choanoflagellata > Craspedida > Salpingoecidae > Salpingoeca > Salpingoeca rosetta. Next base: position 51,494 of record NW_004754914.1, on the reverse strand, counting down.
TGATGCTGGGGTCGCTGTTACTTGCTGCTAATGTATTTGCCATGTCTGTTGCCTGAGTGCAGTGTGTAGTAGTGCCTGAGTGTTGTGAGCCGCATTGGTTTTGTGCTTGTGTAGTTGGCAAATGAAGAGAAGCAGCATCGGTGGCACGAAGAAGAGGGTGTTGTGAAGTGGCGCAGGGTTTGGGTGAAGGAGTAAGAGTCTCAAAGAACGATGCTACGAACAGAAGAGCAAAGTGCCAATGTGAAAGGCCCTGAAACACAAAGGGCAACGGTGTCACCACACAACAAAGGAGGGGGGAACGGTGTAAGGAAAGGAAAAGACGGGCAGGTCGACAGACAGACGGAGGATGGACAGATAGACGGGCGGACGGGCAGATGAACAGACAGACGGGCGGACAGACAGACAGACACACAGACAGGCACACACACACACATACACACGCGCACACATGTGGCTAGAGTTGCGCTGCGAGTGCTGTTTTGTCCACCTTGACACACACCTTGGCGAATGGCAAAACCTGCGCCTCTTGTGAGACCACATACTCCTCGAAGTCAAAGGTGGCAGGCGTGTCGGTGGATTGATAGCTCATGCGTTTCGTCACTTGAGCATAATGGGTGTCGCAGCCGTTCTTCAGCTTCTTGCCCCAGAACTTCTTGCACTTGTTTCCCCCAGACGATGCGTAGTCCTTGCTTCTGGTGATCGGGTATGCGAGGCCGACGCTGGCAGCGCACAGGAGCATTACGTGCTCGCCATCTGCGTTGGGTGCGCGCCAGTTTCCAGTCAGCAGGCGTGTCGAGTAGCCAGCTGCGTAATTGGCCTGTGGTGTGAGGTAGATGCCAGCGCCGAAGAAGCCAGGGTCGTTCGGGTTACTGAGGTTGGCGGTGCCCGCGGCGGTGATGTCGTCGGTGACAGCCTCGTCACAGCCGTGGAAACCAATCAGCACATTGACGTGCTTCACGCTGTCGGGTGTTTCTGCAAACTGCGTCTTGAGCCGATCGAGCATGGCTTGTTTCTCCGGATCGCCAGCCCCAAAGTCCTTGTTGAAGGGGTTGGTAGGGTCTGCAGCAACGGGGTTGGTAGGGTCTGGATCGCCACGGCGCGTCGCCGATTTCTTCATTTCGGTGTGAAAGGCATCGAGCATTGTGGTGGACTTGATCATCTCCACGCGCGACAGGGTGAGGCCCGGCGCCATCTGACTCTCAATCCATCGATAGAGGTCGGTGTTTGGTGGCAAGGGTGCCGAATACACGCCATGCGAGCTTGGTCCGCTCCACGGGAGCTGCTCATCAAAGGTGTCATCAAGCCGCCAAGCAGGGTGGTGCCATTCGTGGTCGCGCAATTGCCAAGACGGCATGATGGGTGGTGGTTGCGTGGGCGCCTGCAGCAACAGATCGCCAACGCGGTCGGACACTGGGGTCTGGCTTTCCCTGTGGTGCGTGGATGTGACGAGCTCGTCTGGGTCCTTGCCTGTCAGATCCTCAAGCTTGTGCGCAGCTGGGTACTTTTCGTGGCGCTTCAGGTGTTTCGTGCTGAGGACGAGGTGGACGTGGTCAATCCCTGTTGCTTCCTCTTGCAGCACCGACAGCACCTACCATCAAGCAGAGGATGGGATGAGGGCGAGCAGAGGGGAAATATGGACTGGCCATTCCCTGGCAAGCGATGGGGCACAACAACGCAAGCTCTCTCTCTCACACACACACACACACACACACACACACACACACACACAACACAACACACACACACACACACACACACACTCTCTCTCACACACACACAATCGCTCACAAACTGACCTTTGTCATGAATGGCAGGGCCTTGTGCTCTGCGCCAGAAGGCGCGCGCACCCACACGTCGACTTGTCGATCGCCACGCAGCAGTCCGAGGCACTGCACGCCATCGTGTTCACAGAAGAAGGCATCCTTCCACACCCTAAGGGTTGTGCCAAACGAATTGTGCAGCAGTGTCTGCACGTGCGGGAAGAAGCCAGGTGGCAGCGCAAGTGCCTTGCTCTCGACCACCAGCAGTCGTCCGGCATAGAGAGGCCAGAAACCAGCTTGAGGCCAGGCGGTCGCAAGATCGACCTCCTCCTCAACACGGCTCGGTAGCATGAATCGCTGTTGGCCATAGTTCGAAGGCGGCAGCTCGAAGCAGAGGAGCATGTGCTGCAGCACGTTGATGACGAGATCTGCGTCGGCGATGCCATCAAATGCGGTTTCCAGGTCTGTGAAGGTCACAACGCCTTTTTTTGTGATCGAGCCTTGCTGCACGCCATCCGGCGTCAGCGCTCTCCCCAGCACGTCATGAAGCAGCCAGTTGGGGTCAACACAGACGAAATCCGCCAAGGATGGGGTGTTGGAATACCAGAGCAGATCGCCACGTGTGTGGAAGTACCTGTGTACATGTGTGGGAAGCAGGGACAGCAAGGGTGTAGGCGTGTGTGAGTATTCTGGCACTGGTCCTCAAGTCAGTCAACTGTTTGCACAACAAGGATGACAAATCTGCGAAGTCTTGCAAGCCTACCTCAGCGCAGAAGAAAACATTGTCATGTCAAAGGAGGTCAAGTCGAGTCCAGGCGTGTGGGTTCGGACAAACTGAAAGAGCGAATCGATGACCCACGTTGGCTTCTCATTCCTGGCTGACTGGAGGGCTGTCGCAAGCCGATCCACAACTCTGGGGACGAGAACCTCTTGCCCTTTCATCCACCGCCAGTGTCGCACAAGGCGCGCGCGAAGCGTGTTGAAACTGACATCACCACGCCCATGACAGTTGAGGGAGATGAGGCTGTCTTGGATGTCAACGATGCTGCCATACGTTCTTTTGAGGTGTGCGACTATCGCTGCGCTCCAAGTGGGCTGCCAAAATGCTTCAACAAGCCCAATCTTTCGGGCAAGATCCCTCTTGGTGCCCACGATCACGACGCGCGGCTTCGTGTCTTCTGTCTCGTCGCCGCCTGCTGTTGCTGTGGCAGCCGCAATGCCCTGCTTCAGTCGCGTGCAGATGAACTGCAGCCAGTAGTTGGCGCGCTCCTTCACGTGCTCTTCTGGTTGGGAGAGGTCGACGCAGACGACAAACGCAGCGAAGCGATCCGACATCATGAGCGTGTGGATCACGTGATAGGCCCGGCTTCCACCAAAGTCGTACACATGAAGTGTAGTGAGACAGCACTACAATACAAATCCTGAACTTAAGTGTCGTGAAGGAGTGTCAAGGCCGAACTTAAGGGTATCAAGGCATAGTCCTCCCGGAGTTCAGGACCAACACAGATTCCGAACCACACAACAGAACGGAACTACCACTCCTCACCGAGGACACCAACACCCAAGATCCGACCCCCTTGCTCGTCTCTCTTGACCTTGTGCCTGTCTCTACTTTCCTTGCTTGATTGTTGTCACTTATCTTATCACTCCACTTATCTCATTGCCCTATCCTATTACCCTGTCTTCTTTACTTGCGACTACGTCTCCCGCACAGTATACAGCAAGACCCTACTCTAAGTCCCAGTCAAACACTCTCACACACACACAGACCAGTCACATCACAACACTTGGTAGCGATTGTCGTTCTACGATTCTCACCCGCATATCTCTCTGTATACCTCCCAACTTCCCAACCTTTATCAGGTCACGATGCCCCGCTCTACTCCTTCGGTTTCCAGCGCCAATGCTATCAACGCTCCTCGTCTTCAGGAGGACGCCAAGCCATGCGTCTCGGACCTTGTTGCCAAGCTTGTGGACAAGCCCTTCGACAACCTGGAATGGTTCGCCAACTTGTGCAAGCTCTACGGCTCCCACCCGATGGACAATCTCAAGTACGCCATCCCGAAGACGAACGACGATAGCTTCTCGCGGATTGCGCTGGACTTCTGCCAGGAACATGCCGACACGGCGCAGGCGAGTACCGAGGACAAGGACAAGCTCTGGCAAGTCTTTCTCAACACGTGCTCGGCTCGCTTCGCCCCCCGATGTGATTGGTCTCGGCACATGGACATCGCCCACCTGGAGATTCGCACGGACGAGGACCACGCCGCGTACTCGGAGCGCGCCCGCAGCCTGCTGGCCAACGTCAATCCCGAGCTTCACGTGGTGTGCACGTACCTCGCCGGGTTCCACGACACGCGTCTGCAGCTCTTCATCTCGGACAAGCAGCCCAAGACTCTGCACGACGCCATCATCCTCGTGGACCGGTACTTCTCCATCGTGCGCAGCAAGCGCCGCCACGACACGGCCTCTTCCGACCTCAAGCGTAGCAAGCGCTTTCCACCACAACAACCGCCGCGCTCGCACCAGCCTCGCATGAGGAACCGTCGTCCCAAACAGCATCAGCTTCGCAAACTGCCACCGTGCAGTCGGTGCGGTCGCACCAACCATGTCGTCAGTGATTGCCATGCTCGGCGTCACGTGAATGGCAAACAGTTGGATGGGCCAACGGCCACCAACACGGTGCGTGTCAACCCGACACAAGCCGGTGCTGAGCTGCATGATGCCTCGCACGTTCCTCCGCCTCCGCCTCCTCGACCTCTTCCACGAGTTGATCCAGCTGAGTCTGTTTCGCAGCTCACTGAGTCCGTGAAGCAAATTGGCATCGTTGAGGACATGCAATTTGACGAGGAAGGCAGGCCGGTCACCGTTGTGTCCGTGAACGCTTGCACTCGCAACTCCTCTTTGATTAGCACTAATGTGCTCTTCTGTAACAAGAGACTGCGAGCGCTTGTGGACACTGGGGCCGAGAGGTCATTGTGTAAACTCAGCAACTTTTCTGAGACACGTCCCGGAGCTAAGCTTACGCTTGCTCTCGCGGATGGCAGCACCAGCACCACCGATCGTTACGCCACTGGCAAGATCGAGTGGTGTGGCCATGTCACCAGCATGTGCCTGCCAGCAGTGAAAGATCTCTCTGTGGATCTCCTGCTCGGTATGGATTGGCTGCAACGGGCCCAACCCGTTTTCGACTTCAACAGTGGCACGATTTCGCGCAAATGAAACGGTCAAGGACCTCCTGGACAAGGGGTGGATCCAACCGTCCACTTCATCTTGGGTTTCTCCTGTACTATTTGTGGTTAAAAAGGACAAGAACTTGAGGATGTGTGTGGACTACCGTGCATTGAATGCATTAACGATCCCTAACAGATACCCTTTGCCCCTGCTGTCCGAACTCATTACAAAAGCATCTGGACATTCTCTGTTTACATCACTTGATCTTAAATCCGCATATCACCAAGTGAGACTCAAACCAAAAGCACGTGAGCTGACAGCATTCTTCGCACCTGGTATGGGTCAGTTTGAGTACACGGTCCTTCCTTTCAGGCTGGCAAACGCCCCTGCTCAATACCAACGCATCATGGATCACATTTTGAAAAATCTTCCCTCCGAAAACGTCTCCTGTTACTTGGATGACATTCTCATTCACTCTTCAAATGGGATTGATAATCATCTCCAAATTGTTGAAGACGTTTTGAAAACGCTCAAGCAAAATCATTTGCACTTGAACAAAGCAAAATGCGATTTCGTGACAAATTCCGTGGAATGGCTTGGTCACACCCTTTCAGAAGAAGGGCACCGCCCCATTGAGAAACAACTCGACCCAGTTCTTCACTGGCCACTGCCCAAGACTGCTCACGATTTGCGACAGTTTCTTGGCGCTGCAAACTACTACAAGAAATACATTCGCAATTACTCCGACTATGTGTAACCATTGTTCAGGCACACAAGTGGCACAAAGAAAAACTCGAAGAAGCGACTGTCAAACTGGACGCAGGATGACTCGCGAATCTTCAACAATCTCAAGGCCACCATGGCCAAGTTGCCCACGTTGTGTCCCACGCTCGACCTTGATCCTACAGAGCCACTGGATCTGTTTACAGACTCCTCCGACAAAGCAGTCGGCGCTGTTCTCCAGCACAAGGGTCGCCCCATTGAGTTCTACTCCAGCACCCTTTCAGTGCATGAGCGAAACTGGCCAATCAGGCAGAAGGAGCTGTATGCCGTCATCAAAGCTCTGCAACATTGGCGTTACCTTTGTATCGGTCGCCCCATCACTGTTTACACCGACCACAAGTCGCTTGAGCGAGTGTTGGCACAGAACAAGATACAGGAAGCCCGCATTCAGCGATGGTCGCTCTTCCTCTCAGACTTCAACGTTACTTTCAAGTACATTCCAGGCGACAAAAACGTCGTTGCGGATGCACTCTCTCGCACTTGCATGGTCAGGGAGCTGCTTGAAGACGAGACAGTCAACATCCGCTGGTCTGACTACCTCAAAGACCCTTTCTGGGAGAAGGTCATTCACGACCTCGCGTCCTTTCCACAGTACAAGCGTGTCGGCGATCTACTCTATCACAAGAACCGCATCTGCGTGCCATCTTCCAGCCATAAAAGCGTAATGGCCATGGCGCATGATGGGCTGAGCAGTGGACATCAAGGTGTTTCCAAGTCTCAGGCCCGCGCTGCGCGCGAATTCTATTGGCCGGGGATGCACAGTGCGATTCGAGAGTACGTTGACACTTGTCACACATGCGCAACGGCAAAGAGTGGTCGTAGACTCAAGGTCCCCACCCAAGCCTTGCCGGTGGCACCATACCCGTGGCACACAGTCACAATGGACTTGATGGTTGGACTACCAACTACATCTCAAGGACACGACGCTATCTACGTGTTCGTAGACAAGTATTCCAAAATGGTCCATTTGGCCCCTACGTCCAGCACTGTCGATGCCCAGGGTTGTATTTCACTATTCATTCAACATGTGTACAAGTTACACGGACTCCCCGAAGTCCTCATCTCCGACAGGGATCCGCGGTTCACCGCAGCTCTGTTCAGGAAAGTCATGCACAAGTTCAGCGTGCAAATGAAAATGTCAACAGCGGCCCACGCTCAGACCGACGGACAGACCGAAAGAGTCAACAGAGTCGTTGGGAATATGCTCCGCTCATACGCAAAGTCGAATCAAAGTGCATGGGTTGATTACCTACCTACGATTGAGTTTGCTATCAACTCATCACCCGCCGCCTCCACGAAGATGGCACCCTTCGAGGTTTGCAACGGCATTATTCCAAGACAGATTGGACTGCCTGCTCGCTTGTCAGGCAAAGCCCTGTGCTCCCAGACGAGCTCATGGATCGGTTGGCAAAGATACAGCATGAAGCATCCTCCAACTTGCAACAGCACTTTGACAAGGCTTCGTCATCAGAACACATTGAACCCCCCTTCAGGGAGGGAGACGAAGTGTATGTTAGCACACACTTATTACGAAATGAAGATGCGAAGTACCGCTCAAACAAACTCACACCACCATACGATGGTCCGTTCAAGATTAAGAACGTTCTCGGTCCAGCGCATTATCGCGTGGACTTCTCACCATTGAAAGTGCGCATACACGATGTCATCAACATCAAGTTCCTGAAGAGAACGAAAGGCACCCGATCTGTGCATCGACCAGGTCCTTTGCAAGGGTTCAGCGATGATGTGTACGCAATGGAACGAATCCTGCGCCACAGAAAGCATCGCGGTAGACTCGAGTACCTAGTAAAGTGGCTCGGCTATCCGGAATATGAAGCGACATACGTTCAGGCCAAAGACATGATTGGCTCACGATGCAAACGCTTATTGGCTGAATATCAACTTCAGACTGCCAAAGCAGATGCTGCCAAAGAGCGCTCTCTCAAACGCAGGTCTCAGAAGAGCAACGCTCGACACATAAGGTCAAAGACCTCAAAGCGTTAAGCCCTGATGGCGGGGAGAGTGTAGTGAGACAGCACTACAATACAAATCCTGAACTTAAGTGTCGTGAAGGAGTGTCAAGGCCGAACTTAAGGGTATCAAGGCATAGTCCTCCCGGAGTTCAGGACCAACACAGATTCCGAACCACACAACAGAACGGAACTACCACTC
>NW_004754914.1:40284-42517 GCF_000188695.1 Salpingoeca rosetta | reverse complement strand
GTAGTCAAGGTCGTGTTGTGGTTCAGCATCTCCGCCAACGCCACAGCGCCCTCAGGACCAATGCGGTTGCCCCTCAACCTGTCAAGATGGTGTGATGCCACGCAGGGCGATGATGCCACATGAGAGGAGGGGTGAGTGAGGGATGATTGCAGTGGGTAGCAACACATGGAATCCACCCCACCACACATGAGCATCCGCAGTGCATCCGTACACGCACACACACACATCACAGCACGGGATAATGGTGCAATGAGATTGATGCAGTCCGTTGCCATCCAAACATGCGTGCATGTATGTGTGTCACACTTACATGAGTGCGGTCAACGTCGTGTTGTGCTTCAGTGCGTCCGCCAACGCCACAGCGCCCTCAGGACCAATGTTGTTGTGTTCCAGGCTGTCAAGATGGTATGATGCCACGCACAGCGATGATGCCATATGGGTGAGGAGTGAGTGAGAACGGGATGATCGCTGCGGGTAACACCATTGTCATTGACCCCACCCCCACCACACACGTGCATTCGCAAAGCACAGGGCATTGTGCAACGGCAGTGACGCAGCCCGTTTCCATCCACACATGCACGTGTGTTCACCCTTACCCGAGTGCTGTCATGGTTGTGTTGTGCTTCAGCACCTCCGCCAACGCCAGTGCGCCCTCATCACTGATGCGGTTGTACCACAGGCTGTCAACACGGAAAGTGGGGCGGTCAAAGCACACGTCATGAGCACACAAAGAGGAAAAGACGATAGCCAACAACCAGCATGAAGCAATCAACCAGAAATGCATGCCAGGCAGCAAAATCACCACGGTACGCACGTGAGCCATTTGAGGCAGGTGTTGTCCTTGAGCGCCTCTGCCAACGCCTTCGCCCACTGACGCCGAGGCCATCCCGAGCAAAGCTGCCATTCAGTGTGTGCCAGGCCAAGAGACAAGCAGGCAAACAAGTCACAGACCACCATGGCTATCGTGGTTGCGCCACACAAAAACCCTCAGCAGCAAGGCAAGCAGAGAGCGGTACATGCAGAGTGCGCTTTGTACTCCAACACAGCAATGTGGCCTTCTGGTATGCACTCACCTCACTTTATCCCCACCCGTGTTGTTGGCGATGGCCCTGATCTTGTCCTTCACCTCACCCCTCAGCTTCGTCTGTGCCAGCAAGGCCTCCACCTCCTCCCTCGCCCTCTCCTCTCCCTCTGCCTTGCTGTGGGTGTCACCCATCTGCCCTGTCTCCTCCTTGTCTGTTCTCCTCCTCCCTCTCTGCTCTCTTCTGTTGCTTGCTTGTTGCTTGTTTGGCTGGGGTGCTGTGACCTCTGCTGTGACTGGAACGACGCAGAAATGGAGTGGAGAGGACACACCACAAAAGCACAAACAAACCACACGCGCCTGCTTGCAGTGCTTGCTTCTTCTTCCCTTCTCTGCTTGTTGTTTGCTGTGTGCCTTTCTTGGGGCGCTGTCCGCACAACCACTCCGCACCCCACGAAAAGTCTATGAAGACTTCCACCATTCCTCTCTCGCGAAGCCACGAAAACTCCCCATATCTTCCTCCACAAAGCAGCCAGCCAGCTGTCCTTCTCCTTTGTTTGTTTTTCCCCTCTTGCTTCTTGCTTGCTGTCTGCCGTGCAGCAAACAAAACACCCACAACAGCCCACTCTCAACAAACCAGCCAACCAGCCAGTGCATGAGCTTGAATGTGCTGCAGTGCCTCCTCTCCTCTCTCCTCTCCCCTCTCCCCTCCTCTCTCTTCTCTGCTCTGGTGAGAGTGCTGCTGCTCCGTGCCACGTGCAGAAGTGTGCACCACTTCCTTTCCTTCCCTTCTCTTCTCTCTTCTCTCTCCCACTGACTGACTGGTGCGACTGGTGTGACTACACAACCTCCACCACCCACAGCACCATTTCCCTTCCTTCCTTCCTCCTTCCTCCACCTCAGCCCGTGTTCCATCCTTCCTTCTCCAACACACACTCAAATCTCACTCAACCAACCACACTCGGCCACCATTGCACTCCATGCATGGATCAGCGGCAGTGGCCAGGTTAGCCGACGTGGTGGCGACCAGAATGACTGGCCATCTCCCTCGCCTTTGCTCGCCACCACCAACAGCACCAGCACCAGCATGGGATGAGAGTGACAAGGAGGAGGAAAGTGGTGGTGTGAAGCACACGAGAAGAACCGTGCAAGATCCTCCTTGGCCTGCTGCTCCCACACGATGGTGGACACTCCTTCCTGACTGAAAGCTGG
>NW_004754914.1:31342-32338 GCF_000188695.1 Salpingoeca rosetta | reverse complement strand
CAACACCCGTCCACAATGGAAGTTGTCGGCAGAACAGGAAGTCCTGCAGAGCGGGACACGTCAGTCATGTGTCCCCAGCGACTCGAAAAAAGATTAAGAAGCCATGGCGCAGCGAAATGTCATACTCGCACAGAAAAGTAGCCCCCGACATTCAAAGGGTCACCGCAGAATAGGTGATGGTGTGTACGCTTTCGCCCAGAGCCACGGGGAGAGCAGGCGTGTTGTTGCATACATCGAGGGAGGAGAAGAAGCCTGGCAGCCGAGGAGGGGTACAAGTCACTTTCTCTTCATTAAGCTCGGGCTGCAAGTAGATCCTCTGCTCTGATGGGCAGCCAATGACCACGGCAATCTGCTAAGCAAGGGGATAGAGAGGAGGAGGAGGGGGGTGGAGGGGGAGCAATGTGAGATTGTGTTGAGAAATGTGTGAGTGAATGTGTGAGAGTTGGGAGAGTGAATGTTGGGGTGTATGTTGGTGTGAATGTTCGAGTGTGTGTGTGTGTGTGTGTCTGTGTGTGTGTGTGCGTGTGCGTTCGTGTGCGTGTGGTCGTGTGCGTGTGCGTTCGTGTGCGTGTGCGTTCGTGTGCGTGATGGGTGTGTGTGTGTGTGTGTTGGCGTGCGTGCATGGGTGTGTGTGTGTGTGTGTTGGCAGTGCTGTATAGGAAGCAGACACTCGCAGACGCTGCGTTTCAGCACCTTGATGGCAAGCTTGACCGTCGTGCTGCATCCGCCAGCGTTTGTGATGACATCCGTGCCGTCTTCGTTCAGCGCAAAGCACTCGTCTCGTGTGTCCGTAACTGTGTGGTGTGCAATGTGTGTGTGTGTGTGTGTGTGTGTGTGTGTGTGTGTGTGTGTGAGTGCATGTATGCGAGAGAAATAGTGCGTGTGCGGGTATGCGTGTGTGTGTGTGTGCAAATTTATCCGCGCACGTGTGTTCGGGAGGGCGTGTGAAGGTGTGCAAGGGCTCGCGACCGGGGCGGGCGGTATGAACGGGTGTGG
>NW_004754914.1:12760-14355 GCF_000188695.1 Salpingoeca rosetta | reverse complement strand
ACCACCAGGCGCAGCCAGCGTACCAAAACGTATAGGAGTGGCATGACGTGATAAGTCAGGACACAATTGAAGCAACAAGCCCAATACGGACCAGCACGCACAAAGTGTTGAACAACCACATACACACACACACACACACATGTATAAAAGTATGTGCAACCACACACACACACACACGCAAACACACAATATGCATACACACGCAAACACGTACACACGCATACGCGATATGCAAACAAACAAACAAACACACACACACACACACACATCACGCACCTCATACTCGGTGCTGCCGACGTCACAGGGTGCAGATATGTTTGCACACACACGATCATGAAACCGGGTCGGCGGTTGCTGTTCAAACTGAGACGGTGTACACGGCGTCAAAGCAGCACACGCACGATCAGTGCTGCTGGTGCCGTCGCCCAAGATATATTGCTCGGTCAGCACGGCACACGTGCGCCAGTTGACACACGACCCTGCACCATCCGCGGTGACGTTGCTGAACGTGCCATGTCCACACGCGACACAAACGCGGTCGGTTGTCGGCGTGGGCGGCTGCTCCTCGACAAAGCCCGGGCGGCACAGTGTTGTGTTGAGGCACATGGTCTGGCCACCAAGCGGCTGGTAGTGTGAGGGTGGCGCACACGGCTGGCAGCTCTGGGATCCCGACGTGCCCGGGGCACACTGCAGCTCCTCGCAGGGCCCAGCGTTGGCGGTGGTGTTGGTGATGGCAAACGGGCACGCCATGCAGGCGGTGGTGCCATCTCGGTCGTGGTCGGTGGTTCCCTGTGGGCAAGGGATGCATTCCCGCGAGGATGTTGGTGTTTCTGGGACTGACTCAAAGTAGCCGGGAAGGCAGCCACGTTGAGCGTCAGATGTGGGGGTGCAAGGCGTCACAACGTGCTCGTGCGGACCAGCGCATGTCGTTGTGCATGCCTGGCACACACGGTCCGTGGTGAGGCCGCATGCACGCAGCTCAAACTCAAGCCCATCCACGCACCGCGTGCACGCAGTGCAGGTGGCCGCTGTTGTTCTCGTGCACGGTTCCGCGACAAACTGTTCGGCGTCCGCGCAGGCGTCACAGCAGAGGGTGTCTGACGTTGACGTGCAAGGCGCCGCCTCAAACTGAGACTGTGCCTCGCATGAGGTGCAGGGCTCACACGCGACGCTTGACGAGCCACAAGCGTCCACGTATGCTCCGGGCTCACACGCAGTTGCGCAGTTCACGCACACGGTGTCCTGTTCTGGCATGCAAGGGGACGCTTTAATGTGGAAGTGGTCGCACACGGTGCATGGCCCACACACGAATCCGCTCGGGCTTGTGCCGCTTGTGTCCACCGTCCTGGTTAGGCCATCCCTGCACTCGCAGCCGGCCGGAAAGCTCTCCACAAACGCCTCGTCCACACACAGGCAAGCGTGGTCCGTGTGGGGACAGCCCGTTTCGCCGGACACCTCGTACGACACGTCATTGCACGGGTTGTCTGTGCAGTAGAAGTTGGGCTTAAAGTCCTGAGCCGCGCACTGGCGGCAGCTGCCCGCCATCACTGTCACCATCAGCACCACTGTCATGGCCACTATGGTACCAGCGCAAC
>NW_004754914.1:9460-11990 GCF_000188695.1 Salpingoeca rosetta | reverse complement strand
CGAGGAACCTGGCACAGCACACAGAGCTCACAGAGAAAGTGGGGACAAGAGAGACGCCCTCATGATGCAGACTCAAGAACCGTGCGCGCAGCAGCAGACACATGAACTAGAGACAGCAAGCCACGAGAACCAACACAAAGACCGCGGCACTGCGCACAGTATGTCCACGCCCACGCGCGCACCCACACTCACACCGGCAGTCTTCTCATTGTACGCATCCCTGAACAGCCAAGCAGATGCTGAGCGTTTCCAAGGCCTACGCACGACCGTGTTTGCGAATGCGCGCGCAGAACACGTCTTCATTCAGGCACAGGCACCCCTGGCCTCCCTGACGGTGAGCAACGCAGACAACGTTCACATCAACGCGTGCTCGGCGGTGATTGACAACTTGGTGATCCGCGACGTGACACGCGTCGTCTGGCTGCCAGCAACAACACAACGCAGCACCGCATGCCACCTCAGCAACGTCCAGCATATTGACCTGCGCACCAAGAGCACGCTCACAGAAGACCTGGGCGCATTTGCAGGAATCCCGAGCGTTGGCCTTGCAACTGCCAGCGATGACACCGGCGTGGACCTTGCGTCACTCCATGGTGTGAAGCAGCTGAGGTTGTCCACCGAAGGCACGGAAGCAGTACGGGGACACTCGGTGTGTCAAACAGCAGAAACGCTCGTGCTGTCGCACACGAGCATCACCCCGACAGACATGCTGCCGGCGGCGGCCGTTGTCAAACTCTCCCACATGAGTGCTGTGCCGGAGCTGCTGCATCTACCCAACGCCATCGACATTGCCCTGGGGTATGGGTCCAAGGTGCGGCAGTTCACATGTGCGTCACGCATCAACAGACTGGTGATCCGTGACGCCACGAGCACGCCGCGGTGCATTCCAAACTTTGAGCACGCCCATGTCGTGTGCCTTGCGCTGCCGCATCTGCACCTGACGAGCGAGCAGCTGTTGACCTCAGCACCCGCGTTGACAAGTTGGTACTTCGACGGTTGCTGCGCGTTCCGTATGATGCAGACTCGCCGCATACAAGCACAAGCGTCGTGCGTGGCATCCCCAACCATGCGCACGTGTGCCTGGACTGTTTCGAGATTGACGGACCGGTCCCACCGTGCGTCAAAGAGCTCGAAGCGCTGGAAGGCAGCGCTTTGCAAGGCAGCTTCGTCAGCCACGTCCCGCGCCTGAGTCTCAAAGACAAATGCGGGCACGCGCGCATCAACGACGTGCACTTGCTCTCTGGGCGCAAGGTGCTGCAGTTGACGCAGGTCTTGCTTGAAGGGGAGCTCGCGTCTTGCGAGCAGCTGAGTCTGTGCGGGTGCCGGGGGCGCCTGGGCTTGACATCCATTGGGTCCCTCGACCTGAATGGCGCAGTGGTGACTACTGAGGATGGCAGCGGCGACGGAGACAACAACATCGATTCTGGCGATGGCAGTGACGACAGTGACAACAGGGCACTTGCGGAGACGAAGCTTGTCATCACGCGCGTGCACCATGTGACCCTCTGCCGTCTCGAGGAGTGCGTCATCCACGACTTTGGGTGCTTTCAGGACGTGCAGCACCTCACGCTGAAGGAATGCAAGTTGAAGGACCTGGCCAGCTTTCCGCCCGTGCATGTCCTCGTTTTGCGCAACTGTGAGACCATGGACGAGGACGGGTGGTGCCCAGATGCAGTCTTCGTGGACCGCTCGCCAAAGAAGATGGAGCAACTCTTGCTTGCCGAGCGAAGAAGGTGGTGATTTGTGTGTGTGTGTGTGTGTGTGTGTGTGTGTGTGTGTGTGTGTGTGTGTGTGTGTGTGTGTGTGTGTGTGTGTGTGTAGCCTTCAGTCAGAACGTACGAAGCACGGCAGCCCAGAACAGACACGATTGTGCTCGAAAACGCCACCACAACCACAAACGTGCGCGATCTCGCCACATTCACGTGCAGGGATTTCAACGCGACCCTTTTGTAGGCGCCCGTGACCCGTTGCTGTTGTTCTTCTCCTTGTTGGTGGCCTTATTCTTTTCCTCCCGCTTATCCACATTCGCCCCGTGTCGGTGCGCGGGGTCCGGCCTTGCTCCTCCGGGGCACGGCTCCGCCAGCACCTTCTCCTCCTCCTCCTGCTCCACCAGCACCTTCTTCTTCTCCACCTCCTTCTTCTCCTGCTCCTCCTCCTTCTTTGCCTTTTCTCCCATTCCCTATTCCTTCCCCGTCTGCCGTACTCTTCTCGTCTGTTGTATCTGCCTGTTGCTTGCCCCCTGGGCGCCCTCTCCTTCTCCTTCTTTCTTCTTGGCCTGTTACCCCCTCCCCCTCTTGGTTCTCCCTGCCGCGCCTTCAGCAGAGCCATGGGCGCCAGGTCAATAAACGGGAACGTCCTGAGAACGCCTCCCATGTGCACCGCTGTACTGGCCATCTTGCACACCCACCACAGAGCTGGTTGCACGGTGACGCATGGACCATGTATGCGCACACCGTCGATGCCCTGCCAACGTGTGGCAGGTACTTATGCCATGCGCTCGAGCTGTGCCCACCAGCTACTGTTTTGGTTG
>NW_004754914.1:0-9211 GCF_000188695.1 Salpingoeca rosetta | reverse complement strand
TGCGTAAGCGTACTCGCCGCCTCAGGCTGACGGTTTCTTTGCTTCTTCTGCCAACTGCCTTGAGTTGCTGTGCATGTGTGTGTGTGAGCGGTTGGTTCAAAACGCACAAGACACCTTCTTGGGCCCGGAAGCGTGTTCGTTGTTGCTACCACCAGCTTCTCGCACTCACTCTCAGCTGCTCTTTTGTGGTTTGCGAAAAGCTGAGCGACCAGCCTTGCGTGCTCCACCAGCATCCCCCCCCCCAACAAAAAAAAAAAAAGCTGGTGGGCACTCTCTCCTCTCTGTCTGTCTGTGTGTTTCGTCTCCTTTGTTGTTCCCACCCACCAACCAAACAAAAAAAAAGGCGAAAGCCACGCCCCCTCCTCTTCCTTCTCTCTTCCTCTCTTGTGTGCACTGCAACCACAACAACCAACCAACCGGTCCTTGCTACTCTTCTCTTTCTCCCCTTCCCCTCCAACCAAACCAACACAACCCCACTCCCCCGCCCTCTTTCCCTGTTTGTCTCTCTCGTTTTTTGTTCTTGTCAACTCGACCATCTCCTCAATCATCTCCTCTTCCTGGCACCTCGCCCGCGGCACCAAGAAGCCCTCAAGCCCACCGTCCGCGGCCACAGGGATTGCCCACTGAGCAATTGACCTCCAAACCCCCACAACCCTACGCCGCTCCACAGGCTCACAGCCATGGCTGACCAGCGACTGACGCACGGCGTGTCCGTGGAGGCGATCAAGACCTTTTTCGCAGACCTGAAGAGCGAGTTCCCCGACACGTACACTGAGATGACCACGGAGGATGCCTGCAAGCAACTGGTTGTGCCACGCACGCGCCAGGACAACTGCGCCTACGTCGAGCAGCTGCGCAAGCAGTCGCCAGAACACGTGAACAAGGCCACCGTCTTTGTGTCGCACGCATGGCGGTACAAGATTGCAGACGTGCTCAACGTGCTGCTTGAGTTTGCAGAGGAGCAAGCAAGGGAGGACGACGGCCAGCCCGTCTTCTTTTGGTTTGACCTCTTCATGAACAACCAAAACGCCAACGTCACCGCCAACCTCCCACAAGAGTGGTGCGTTGTTTGCGTGCGTGCGTGTGTGTGTGTGTGTGTGTGTGTGTGTGTGTGTGTGTGTGTGTGTGTGTGTGTGTGTGTGTGAAACTCTTGTGCTCTTCAACAACCACTGCCACACGCACACAGACACGCACACTGTTCCCTCACAAGAACTGCAACCCCTTCCCTTTCCTCCCGTCTTCGTCTTCCCTCCACCCCAATTCCGCCCCGTTTCCTTTCTCAACACGCAGGTGGAGCACGACGTTCAAGGAGTCGATTGCCAACATTGGCCATGTGCTGCTGGTGCTCATGCCGTGGCGAGACCCTGTTCCCTTGACACGCGCGTGGTGTTTGTGGGAGATCTTCTGTGGCATCAGCAACGAGGGCACAGAGGTCACCATCCAACTACCCAACAGCGAAGAACAGGCGCTCGAAAACGCCATCTTTGATGACTATGAAGCCGTGACAGACACGCTGGTGCGCGTGCAGGCAGAGCGAGCCGACGCCTTCAACCCGCACGACAAGCACATGATCTTCACGGCGATCGAGTCGTGGGCGGGCGGCTTTGGCGCAGTCAACCAAGCCGTGAAGGACCAGCTGCGCGCGTGGTGCCTGCAAAAGGCGGTGGGTGCCGTCGAAGCAATGCGAGCCCGAGGTGAGGACAGCACTGACGCCTTCGCGCGGCTGTGTGGCCAGGTTGGGCTGGTGCTGAACGAGTTTGGCGAGCACGATCGCGCCATTGCCTACTACGAGGCAGCCCTGGCAATTCGGCTACGCACCGAAGGGGAGAAGGGCGAGAACGTGGCGGCGTTGTACAACAACCTCGGCGAAGCATACCGCCACAAGGGCGAGTGCGACAAGGCGGTTGCGTTTTACGAGAAGGACCTCGCCATCACGGTGGAGACGCTGGGCGAGAAGCACCCGAGCACAGCAACCACGTACAACGGCCTCGGCACCGCATACGGCGACAAGGGCGACTACGACAGAGCGATCGAGTGTTTTGAGAAGGCCCTCGCCATCTACGTGGAGATGCTGGGCGAGAAGCACCCCAGCACAGCGAGCACCTACAACAACCTCGGCAGCGCCTACTACAGCAAGGGCGACTACGACAAGGCGATTGCGTTTTACGAGAAGGACCTCGCCATCACGGTGGAGACGTTAGGGGAGAAGCACCCGGGCACGGCCGATTCGTATCTGGGCCTCGGCGTCGCCTACTACAGCAAGAGCGAGAACGACGAGGCCATCCAACTTTATGAGAAGGCCCTCGCCATCAAAGTGGAGACGCTTGGGGAGAAGCACCCGAGCACAGCTGAGACCTACAACAACCTCGGCAACACATACTACAGCAAGGGCGAGTACGACAAGGCCATCCAGCTGTACGAGAAGGCCCTCGCCATCACGGTGGAGACGCTCGGCGAGAAGCACCCGAGCACAGCCGACACGTACAACAACCTCGGCAACGCCTACAGCGACAAGGGCGAGTACGACAAGGCGATTGTGTTCTATGAGAAGGCCCTTGCCATCAAGGTGGAGACGCTGGGCGAGAAGCACCCAAGCACAGCGAGCACGCACAACAACCTCGGCACCGCCTACGCCGACAAGGGCGACTACGACAAGGCCATCCAACACCACGAGACGGCGCTCGCTATTCGGGTGGAGACGCTGGGCGAGAAGCACCCACACACAGCCACGTCGTACTTCAACATTGGGCTGCTGCACGACGACCGCGGCGACAAGGAGCAGGCCTGCGCCTGCATGCAACAGGCGCTCGACGTTTTCACAAGCACGGTCGGGCCAGACCACCCAGACACGCGCGACGCGGAGCGCGAACTGCGGCGCATTCGCGGTGACGAGTCCGATGATGGCGGTACACGCACGGCGGCCTCCCTGGGCGAGGAAGAGGACGAGCAGAAGCAACAAGAAGGGAGCGGCGATGACCAAGTGCAAGCTGTGGCTGGCCAACAAGATGCAGCAGACGACTCTGAGCCGCAGGAGCGTTCTCCACAACAGCAGCTGGCCGGCTGGCTGCGGAAGCGTGGGCGACGGAGGGCCGCCTTTCGCCCGTGCTGGTGCAAGCTTGACGACGACGGCCACCTCGCGTACGGCAAGTCCGCTCCAGGTACAGCCAAGCGACGTATCCCCCTTTCCAGTGTGCTGTCAGCTGAGCTTGGCCATGGTGACGAGGAGTTACACGTTGCTGTTCCTGACCGCACCTTCGTCTTCCGCCTGCACGCGCACTCTGACACCTCGCTCGCTGACTGGTGCACCGCCATCAACAGCCGCATCAACGCCTCCACTTGACTGTGCGTGTGCTGTGCGTGTGCGTGTGTGTGTTTGCGTGCGTGCGTGTGTGTGTGTGTGTGCGTGTGTGTTGCTGGTTTGTCTCTTTGCTCCTTTGCTCCTGTCTTTCCTTTACGTGCTTGCTTTCCCCTTGCTTTTACTTGCTTGACGTTGCTTGTTTGACACTTTCGTAAACTCTTCACGCAATTCAACCAGCTGACGAGCAACGAGCATACAACCTACTACACCACACGTCAACCAAACAAGCAAGCAGGTCCTCTTTCACTCCCACGTCCACGCCGGTACGCCTGCCTTGCGCACCAGCGGCCCGTGGAAAAGTAGTTCCATCAGCACGTGAATGTGTGGGGGCATCGGCAGCGGGTTCGGCCGCTCAACGTGCATGGCGCCCAGCAGCCTCGTCGGAGGCCTGGGTCGCCAACCTGTACTCGTTGTCCGTCCGCGACCGTGCGGAACAGCACGTCGTCGCTGCAGGCCCACGCCAATCGGGGATGCGCCCAACTCTCGTGCTGCACCTCCGCCACCGCCGCCTCCTCCGGGTTCAGGTTGCCCGTCCCCAGCGACAGGTCCCACCATACAAAGGGCTGCAGCGACATCAGGAGCGTGAAGACGTCTGCGTCCCAGCAGCGTGCTTCCGCAGTCTTGTCTCCACGTCGGTCTTGCTGTGCATCATGCCCGCGAACACGGCGGCAATCCCCGACGGCAGCTGCAGCTTCGTCTCGAACGGCGCCTGCAGCGTCTTCTCGCTGACGACCGCGTGTGTCCTTGCCCACCTCGCGCGCGCGCGTGTACTCAGGCGAGAAGTTGGAGTACATCTCCCGCGTGGGGCGCACCCATCCGTCTGCGCAAACCACAATCGTGCTGACGTGTGTTGTTGTGTTGTAACGTGCGCTTGGGGGTCCCGGCACCCTCCACACGTGCCTGTTGGGGTCGGCGAGCGACCTGAACCCAACCGGCCGTCGGCGGCGGCGGCTCGATGGTGAGTCCGCCATCCCCGTTCACGCATCCCGACAGATGTGCTTGCCCTTGATGGCTGTTGGAGCTGGCGGTGGGGGGAGGAAACGACGCCACGATAGACAGGCAAATGACTGGGCGTGGACGTGGAGACGTTGTGGCAACGGAGCATGTCAGCTGTACACACTTGTCGACATTGATGAGCTGCAATGTCTGCAACAGCGAGGAGAGATGGTTGCCTGTTGGACAGGCGAGGAGACGGGTGAGTGATGTATGAGAAGGAGCACGACAAGTCCACACGGGGAACTCAGGTGAACCGCAAACAAGGGTGCAGACAAGGGCGCAAACGCACGCACGCACGCACACACAAACGCACGGTCGATGGAGGTGACTGCGTCGTTGGCGAGAGCGAGCCAGGTGCGGGTGACGGTGGCGGCGGCGATGGTGCCGATGCGTTTCAGCTCTTCATTCGACTGAGACAGCTGCCGTGCACGAGGTGCGAATGGTTGTGGTGGTTGTGGTGGTGGTGGTTAAGTGAGAAGGGTGAGAGACGCTCTTCATGGAAGGACATTATGTTATGCAACACACCTTCCTCAACGCACAAGTTCACACACTCACACACACACACACACACACACACACACACACACACACACACACACACACGCACGCACACACACACACACACACACACACACACACACACACACACACACACACACCATCCTCGTTCTCGTCGTCAATGAGGCCTGCGGGCGGCGGTGCGCTGGCGGTCAAACGTGAGCGTGGTCAGGACACGAAAGAGCTGCCGGATGTGGATGAAGTGCAGGTTGCTCAGGCAGTCCAGGGTGCCGTTCAGCATGAGCGCAATCGGGTGCAGCAGCTCTTGCTGGCCTGTGGCCAGCGACAGTAGCAGCACAGGCATGGCTGCGTCCACCTCCTGTGCCTGCCTCGTGCCAATGTGCGCTACCAGCGCCCCAACCACCTCCTGCTGCGCACTCGCGGTTGGAGTCGAGCGTGGGCGCCTGGCTTTGGAAGGTACCAAACTCGCACTCGCTCACGGCCATGCGTGGAAATGTACCCCCAGGCAGCGCAACGCGACACGCCCACGCACGTGTCCTGGACGCACTTGTGGCAGAGGCGGTCGTGCTGGCGCGTGGGCTCGCGAATCTCTTCCTTATCCTCATCGCACCGCGTGACGGGGCGGCACGACTCGGCCTGGCCATCGACGGGCTTGAAGGCGGCGCCAACCTCGCACTGGCTGCACACGCGGTCGCTCGTCGGGATGGTGCTCGGCCGTCTCCTCCTCGCCGGCGGCGCACGTGGTGACGAGGAGACAGGGCACGCCCTGGCTGGCCAGAGACGGCCTTGTACGTGCCCTCCAGGTACTCGTAGCAGACACGGTCGCTGATGAGGTGGGTCACGCCCTGCACCTCCTCAAACCCGCCGCGCCCTCGCCGGCGGCGCACGTGGTGACGAGGAGACAGGGCACGCCCTGGCTGGCCAGAGACGGCCTTGTACGTGCCCTCCAGGTACTCGTAGCAGACACGGTCGCTGATGAGGTGGGTCACGCCCTGCACCTCCTCAAACCCGCCGCGCACTCTGTGACGTCGTTGCACGGGGTGGCAGGGTCGCTGTCGTGGTGGTCGTGGGTGCTGGCGTGGCAGGTGAAGCTGGAACAGGAGCCGTGGCAGCCCGCCTCCGTGTAGTGGCCACCGGGGGCACATCTGGCAACCCGTGGAGCCGTCACTGTCCGAGTCGATGGGGCCGGCCCGGCAGTCGCGGCACACGCGGTCCGAGGAGCAGTAGGTTGGCGCGGAAACCTCCGCCTGGCCGCGCTCGCACTTGCTGCCGCCAATGGATGGGGAGAACTCCGTCACGCTGTCGCACGGCCGACAGTCGGCTGGATCGGCGTCGTAGACAAGGATGAAGCCAGCGCTGCACTCGCACGTGTCTGTGCAGCCTGGGCAGCAGCGGCGTGCCTCGTAGGCGTCCATCTGGCAAATGGTGTCGCGGATGCCATCCTCGCCCTGGCCGGAGCAGCACACGTCCAGTACAACGTCGAGCTGCTCGTCCGTGGGCTCAGCGCACACAATCTCCTCAAACAGCTGCGTGATGAGGTTGTTGCAGGTGCGCGTGTCGCAGGAGCACAGGCGGTCCATGGTGAGCGTGGGCGGGATGGTCTCGATGAAGGGCTCCTCGCAAACGCTGGTGGGGAAGCACGAGGCGCGGTCCGGCAGCGGCTGGTACTCCGTGCCAAAGGGTGCAGTTCACGCATGCGCAGTCGCGCACGGCGTTGCCAGAGACAGACGAACTCCTTCTGGGCCTGGCTTGCACTCGGTCCAGGGGGAGAGCAGACGGCGTCAGAGGACGCGGAGCATGGAGGCCCAGATGCCCATGCCACACGTGGTGCATGACACGCAGCGGTGGTCCTTGGCGTAGTAGCCAGTCGAGAGGGCAAATGGGCAATGCACGACTGGTGAGGTTGCCGTCGCAGACGAGGCAGTCGGTGGCGTCCATTGGAGTGGCACTTGGAACACGCGTGGAGTGGCATTCGGCACACCCGTTGGCCGAGCTCATGCCCGCCATCGGGGCACTCGCTGATACAGCGGCCGTTACTGGAGGTGAGGGTTGGGCCCACAGGCCGTGCACTCATCGATGCCTGGAGGGGAAGGTGCGGGAGTGGAGGGGAGGATGGGGTGAGAGGCAATGACAACACTCTTGTGAGGTGTTGAGGAACCGTGCACCGCTTCATCATCTCAACGATACAAAACTCAGAAGAGACATTGAGGACAAGCGCGCACACACACACACACACATGCACACACACACACACACACAAGCACCCACACAAAGACAACATACCATTGGCCCGTGATGAAGCTATCCTTGAGGACCCGCCGCACGGTGTTGTTGTGCACCGTGTCGACTGTCGTGTGGTTGTGCTTCACAGCCTGCTCCAAGTAGCCGCTTGTCCTGAAGCATGTCTCCCCGAGCTCCATGTCCGCGCCACCGTTCAGCGTCTTTGCAACGGCGTCGACGGGGTCGCGGGCGTGCTTGTTGGCGTTAACCATGTTTGCAAATCGCACAGCAGTCTGTTCCAATCATCAGCATGTCACGCTTCCACTGCCCGCGCACGACGTCGTTGAGCAGCATGGCGTTCGCACACGATGACACGCCGTTGATGCTGGCGTACGAGCACATGGCAGCGAGCGTCCGTGCCTGTACTGCACATGAGGCACATGGCAGAGGGGAGTAGGATGAATACGAGCAGGTGGGAGGTGAGGGGTTGGCGCAGGCATGGTGGCGTGAACGAACTGTCAAGAAATATGTTGATGGGAGGCACACGAGCTGACACACACACACACACACACACACACACACACACACACACACACACACACACACACACACACACACACGCATACAAACACACACACACACACACACACACACACACACACCTCGGTGTCCCAGAGATCAAAGGTGGAGATGTTCCCGTTGAATGCCATGCGGTTTGTCTCGACCGAGTACGCGTCAAAGTGCTTGAGACCTTAACATGATGGAGCGGTGACAGTAGTGTAAATGACAGGACCACCACCAAGTGTGCAAACGAAACAGCGTCGCTGACACGGCTGTTTGTTTGCATACACACATGTGTCAGTGTGGATGCGTGTGCGTACCTGCTGTCATTTTCTTCGTACTTCCTGTCCGAGCCATCCTGGCAGCCAGTCACGTAAACAGTAACGCACTCACCCTCAAGCACGGGTCTCAGACGTTGAGAGGGGTGCAGTGAAGGCGAGGGCGTGGGCCTGCAAAGTGAGTGTGTGAGTGAGTGGGTGGGTGAGTGTAAAGGGGGTTGGGGGGCAATGCGGGCGACTGTAGTGGAGTGATCGCATGTGTGTGATATGTGCACCAGCATCAGCACCACGTGATGAAGGGCACACCTGCGAGTCCGATCTTCTGCAAGACGCTGCCACCTCTGTGCCAGTTGAGATTGTTGAAGGCGCACGTCTCCGTGGAAATGGCCTGGAAGCGAAGAACCGGTAGGGGGGATGGGGAGGGAGGGAATGAACGACAGGTGCTGTGATCAAGAAGAAGAAGACGACATAGCAGACGTACACACACACACACACACACACACACACACATACACACACACACACACACACACACACACACACACACACACACACACTCGGTTGAAGGCTGCGCCAAGACCTGTGGGGCCAATGAAGGTGGCGGCACACTTGTCCTGCCTGTTTGATGCACGCAGAGGCGACGGCCGTGTTCGTCTCCACCAGATGCAGATACAGCGGGATGTCAAGCCTGCACCCATGCACACATGTGCAAGCATGAAGAGGGAGATGGTGTTGCTGTATGAGCAGTGGTGGCAGCGGTTGTTGCGGTTGTGGCACGAAGAAGCAAGGAGGATGAGGAAACACAAGCAGGCAGTCACGAGTCACTGCGTGAGCGCTGTATGTCCTTTCCCACCTCTTGACGCCACAGTCAACAACAGCGCATGGGCTGGTGACGGGATCGGGGCCAACGAGACCGGCCTTCTCCTGAAGACTGAGGCGTCCAATGAGGTCGTCGAGGCGGGCACCGATGGACAGACTCGTGTTGCAGAACGGTAACTCCCTCGTCGCTGCAGACAGGCACGCATGGCCTGACGAGGCAAGGTGCAACAGCAGCTTAGTATGAGCTGAGTGGGTGGTATTGTGTGCGTGTGTGCATGTGTGTGTGTGTGTATGTGTGTATGTTGGGATCACCTGTGGGAACGGGTTTGCCGGAACAGTTTGCTTGGATGATGCTCATGCGATTGGCTGCTCCGCACATCTCGGTGGACGCCCCCGTGCATGGTTCATTGCAGTCGGAGGAAGGCTGCACAAAAGTGTATGTTGGTTGGGGGGGGGGGGG
>NW_004754915.1:1231895-1259976 GCF_000188695.1 Salpingoeca rosetta | reverse complement strand
TGTCACATGCATGCTCGTGTGCGCTTTTTTGTGTTCATGCTGCTGATCTTCATCCCCTTGTCCAATCAACGTGTGCCCGACCCTGGCTTTAGGATTTGGCATCGACGAAAGTGGATGTGCGCCTGTCCCTCGAAAGCCTCTCCACCCACGTGTCAACACAGGTTTGTTCGCCACATGGTGTGCTGTTGCGAGATCGTTGCAGGATGCTCTTGGATGGTTGGGGGTTGCACACGTGTGTACTGCTGCTGCCGCCGCTTATGGTGATGATGATGATGTTGTTGTTGTTGTATATGCGTGTGTGCGTGTGTGCGTGTGTGCGTGTGTTGTGCGCCCTGCTTGGTGCTGCAGACGGAAGGCATTGATACGCGACACGATATGCTGTCCATGGAGGCTGGAGACGTGAGCCTGGCTGTTACAGGTTGGTTACGCACGTGGTATCGTCTCACATAGCAGTTTCGTCTGAAACAATCTAGGTACCAGCTACTGTGCGCTGCGCTTCCAGCTCCCCTTCACACACATACACACACACATACACACACGCGCGCGCACGCTCACATGTTCATGGGTCATCCACACATTTCTTTTGTGTTGCTTTGTGTGCGTTTGCATGTGGTGTGCGCCAGCTGTTAAGGGCGAGTTGGAGGATGCGGTGTTCCGACTCGGCAACGTCTCTGAGCTGGCGGACGCTGGACACACACTCGCACGCGCTCTGCAAGAGGAAATCGCGGCCCTCACGCTGCAGCTCAACACCACGGACTCAACCGTGGACCACACGCTCTCGCTCATCTCGGGCCTCGACCAGCGCATCGGGTACAGACAGTGATACACCACGTGTTGCCTTGCTGGCTGCTATCACGTGGTTTTCCATGTGGCATTGTGCATGCAAGCTGATTTCACTTGTCTCCACCCCATTCATGATTTTGTGTGTCTCCCATTGTGCCACCGCCACATGTCAACGGTTCCCTCCCCCCCCCCCTGCAGGGATGCGGAGGATTCTCTCGAGAGCACAGACGTGTCCCTGATGCTGGAACTTTCTCGGACACAGTCGGAGCTCAGCGCCATGCGCGAGTGCGCACTGATGGGCATGGTAAGGCCATGTGTGTGTGTGTGTGTGTGTGTGTGTGTGCGTGTGTGCGTGTGTGCGTGTGTGTGTGTGTGTGTGTGCGTGTGTGCGTGTGTCGTGAAACTGTGAATCCTATTTGATTCGATCTATTCGTCGGCTCACAATCCTTGACGTGTATGCGGAATTGTACCTTTGTTGCAGGTCCACGATGGGGCCCAGTGTGTTCCTGCGTGCACGCGTTTGTCGGCCTGCGACGGTGCACCCTGCTCGCTCCAGACACGAGGCACCCTCCGCTACCTTGATGGTACAGAAATATGGGCAGAACACATGGACTGCAGCTTCTGCGAAACCCATGTGTAGTTGCTCGCACATGACTGACTCCCTCACGCACTCACTTACGCACTCACTCGTTCACTCACTCACTCACTCACACACACACACACACACACACACTCACTCACTCACTCACTCACTCACTTACTTACTCACTCACTCACTCACTCACTCAACCCACATCCCACCACAGACAAGGCTGAGATCTGCGATGGCAACGAGTACACGAGCATTGGCGCCGTCACCACCGGCATCTCGCCCGTCGATCCCGCGGAATCGTGCCAGGAGGTGCGAACACCAGTGCTCTCAATCCTGTCCACATGCAATGCTGGCGCCCCCTTGCAACCTGTAGTCCCCCATCTATCACTTGGCCTTAACTCACCCCACCTCGTGAGCCTCATGAACCTCTCTTCCTCTTCCTCTCCCGTCTTTCTTCGTACTCGTGTGCAGTTGAAGGATCTTGGTTACGTGACCGGTGTGTACTACATCGGCAGCGGCACACAGGGCCGCACGCGGCTGTGCGATCTCTCTGGCACCACGGGGGTCAATCTTGGTGGCGACGGCACCTCTGAACAGGACGCAACACGCGACTGCAGGTCCACTTTTCGTGTGTGTGTGTGTGTGTGTCTATGTCTGTGTGTGTGTGTGTGTATGTGTGTCTGTGTGTGTCTGTGTGTGTCTGTGTGTGTCTGTGTGTATACATGCGCTCAATCGCATGTGCACGTGTGCATTTCTTCGCTCCAACCGCCCTGCTTCTTCCCATCCCGAACTGTTTGCAGCGTTCAGGGTGTGTGCTCACCCTTTCATGCCACTGCCATGCCACCCACCACGACAACGCCACGTGCTCTTCTCCTCACAGCAAACTGTCCAAGTACTTTGGACTGGAGACCGGCCTCCACTGGATCGAGGTGCGAGCATGTCATGCATCGTCAAACAGACCATGTCAATCACGCCATTGCAGGCCTTCTCGCACCATTGCAGCAGAAGAGGAGTCACCAAACCTTCACACCTGCAATTCACCATTCACATGTATTACGTCTGTCCACCGCGCCGCTGCAGGGTGACGATGGTCAAGCGTACGAGCTCGTCTGCGACACCAAGACCGGCGACATCTCACTCGATGGTTCCTCGCCCTCTTTTGCAGCAGAATCGTGCAAGGCCATCAACGCTGTGTACGTCACTTGTGTTTTCGTGTGTGTGACTGTGTGACTGTGTGACTGTGTGACTGTGTGACTGTGTGACTGTGTGACTGTGTGACTGTGTGACTGTGTGACTGTGTGTGTCGGTGTGTGTGTGCCTGTGTGTGTGTGTGTGTGTCTACCTGTGTGTGTCTACCTGTGTGTGTGTGTGTGTGTGTGTGTGTGTGTGTGTGTGTGTGTGTGGGTGGGTGTACCTGTGTGTGGGTGTACCTGTGTGTGTGTCGGTGTGTGTGTCTGTGTGTCGGTGTGCGCACTTCCTCTTCCTCTTCACCATCAATTGACCTGCGCACCACTCTCATCTGTCGACATATCATTTCCTCAACATCCTGTTGTCAACGCACTCCTTCTTCGCATATATGTCACCGCCATGACACGGCAGCTACCCTGACCGCGCCACCGGCACACGCTGGATCACTGCGGGCCTTCAAGACCCCTTCAAAGTGAGCAAATGTCGTTCTTTGTGTGTTCCATGTTGACTCTCATGATCCTGTCGCGCTGCAGCCACACACACACACACGAAACACACACACACACACACACACACGAACACACACACACACACACACACACACACACACACACACACACACACACACATGACAAGGACTCGGAGTTCACTAGTCTTTATGCAGCTCGGGAAAGCAGCCTGTGTAGGTAGTAACACACACACACACAACAACACACACACACACACACACACAACAACACACACACACACACACACACACACACACACACACACACACACAACACCAATGTCACAGGTGACGTGCGTGGGTGACTGGGTGGAGCTGAAGATGAGTGGAAGCGATTTCGCCGACAATGCGTGGATGTTTTCGTATTCATGCGGAAACTCGTGGACAAAGTGCGGGTGCTTCAACGACCTGGAGGTGTGTGACCAATCGACACGTTGGCAGAACAATCTCGCACTTTCTTTGTTTGACGCACACCAACACCAAGATCCTCTTCACTCACGTTCACTTCTGCTGTTTTCGCTACTTAATGTGTGCACGCTGCAGAACAAGCGCAACAACTGGCAGTGTGGCGTTGTGTCGCCCGAGCCACACACGCTTGACTGCCAGGTCTACTTTGACATTGGGTACATGTCTGGAGGTGTTCAGCTCTCCGACGCTCAGATCATTGCCCTCTCAGGCCGCGCCAAGAACGACAACGATCGAAACTTCAACGTATGTGTGTGTGTGTGTGTGCGTCTGTGTCTGTGTCTGTGTCTGTGTCTGTCTGTCTGTCTGTGTGTCTGTCTGTGTCTATCTGTCTGTCTGTGTGTCTATGCGTGTGTGTCTGTGAATGGCTGCATGGTTTTGTGCACCCGTGCCTGGCACCGTGTCTCGCTCGTGTGCGTACCTGCCTGTCGACACATGAGACCACTCACGGTCTACACTTTCCGTCTTGCTGCTACCCTGACCGTCCCTCATTTTCTCCTTCCTCCTCTCCAACCCCTTACCCACGCCCACCCCCACGCCCACCTCCACACAACACAACACAGATGCACACGCTGTCGTGCGACGATGACAGCGAATCGTATCCCGACGGGCACTGGATCGGCGTTGAGAAGACACCAGGCAGCAACAACTTTGTCGCTCGCGACTGCACGACCGGCAATGTCAACTGCTGCAGCCGACAGCTCGTCGACAACTTTGACACGTTCCCGCTGCCGCTGCGTGGGTGCGCGAGCATCAATACCGGTGGCGGTGTCATTCTCTACGCCTCATCCTCAACCCTGCGCATCCGCATCTGAACAACACGTTATTGTGTGCTGTGACATGATGTGACCACAGCAACAAGGGGGGCTTTCACCGTTACTATCCTTTCATGCTCCTGTTTATGGTTTCGCTCCACCTCCTAACCAACCGTTCGTTGTTGTTACCCGCTGTGATGGGATTGGGAGCGGTGGTCGTGCCAAGTGTGCTGCCCCGACATGACAGTGCCCTGTCTCGCAAGCAACAACCCCGCGCGTTCGTGTTTCCGTTTCGCGACAACATAAAATGGAGTGCGACACAGAGATAAAAATAGGAAAAAAAAAAAGGTGTGTCATCTCTGCTGTCTGCATGTCAGTGTCACAGTGCATGTCAGTGTCATGTCTCCTCACGGGTTGTCGACAAGTTTGCGACGAGGCGTCCCAGTGCAGTCAGTGCCAGAGCGCCACATCAACACATCAGCACAGCACAGCACCAGCACCAACCGACCATGTCTGTCGACTCAGCAGCGCTGTTACATTTACCAACCAACAGCCCGCGAGAGCAAGACCGACGATATCGCAGTTAGCAGCAACCACAATCACTGCCACGACAATGGAAACAACAACAATGGAAATTCTTAAAGAAAGGATCCGAGACGCCTTTGACAATCATGAGTTTGCTGCAACGCTCCGGCTCATGGAGGTAACTTTGTATCTCTCTGAAGCACATGACAGCACTCCATCCAAGCTATCCAGAACGAGCATTGAGCGTCTTCTTGATGACCTGAACCTGCACGTCTGCTTAAAGTGTCGCGAGTGCTTCGATAGCGCTCATGACCTCAAAGATCACGTTCGCCAAAACAAGCATTCACGCCATGGCCTTAGTCGTCGCATCAAACGGTTTGTCAAGAAGCATGCAACCAATGATGATGAGGGGCTGCTCGACTTGGAGGGTAGGCTCAGCGAAGACATAGAGGCTTACGAGACGTGGTGCGAGCTTGTTGTTTTGCGGGGACTTCAGTTTAAGTGGGCTGGCAACCGAAGGCGACGTCGTGGCCATTCCGAAACAGCTTCTGCCGCAGCAAGTGCATAAAGCATGCCCGCCTCTTCATCTCCCCACAGGCAACAGCACGACATGCCATATGCACGTTTTGCAAGTGTAATTCGCATACACAAATGCACCTCCGCTTGGCATCCTTCCCTCTGCATGACAGTGCCCTATCTCTCCTTCCCCGTGTCCATTTCCCTCGCCTGCACGCATGCGTGGTCTTAATCTTTGAAGTCCATCCCCACTCCTCCTTTCCGTTCCTTCGCCTGCCCCTTCTCCCTTGGCATTACTGACTCGTTTGGGCCATGATGTTTTCTTTGTTAACGAGCACGTCCACGACAAAAGTAAACACGTTACCAACCAACCAACCAACAGTAACACCGGCAACACGTGCGACAAGAGCGACATGCGCAAGGTGACGTGGGGTGCCAAATAACAACAAGGCGGTGTTGAACAGAATCAAGAACAAACGCATTTGGAAAGAAGGGTGTGTTCTACAGGGAGGAGTCACCACCAAGATCAAAGCGGGCATCGTCGTTATCGTCGAGCCTGAGCACTTCAGAGTTGAGCTGCGTATCCCCACTGACATCAACGGGCGCACGCCTGGTGTCATTGTGTGTGTGTGTGTGTGTGTTTGTATGTATGTGTGAGTATGTGTGTGTGTGTGTATGTATGTGTGAGTATGTGTGGGTGTGTGTGTGTGTGTTTGATATGAGGGGCTGCGAGCAAGAAGTGTCACATTGCAACACAAACAGTTTGTTCTGATATCACAGGTTGACAAAACACGTCCGTTTCGCAAGCAAGCAAGCAAGTAGCACAACCTCAACACCTCGTACCAGACGTCGTTAACCAGTGTGGAGTGGCGCCACCCGCTCCTGGTGATGCGACGGTAGCGGTAGTAGAACATGGCTGCAATACCAACAGCAACAACGGCAACCACTGTAACCGCAATCGTAACCGGGGACAGAGAACCTACCGAGGAAGCGAGGACATGGCACAAAGAGCAGGTACAGAACCACAGTGTGGTGTAAAAGAGGGCGATATTGGTGAAATTTCAAACGCAATCGTAGTTGCGAGGTGAGGAGGTGGTGTCCGCACGCACATGTCAGCTGAGCAACACTCCACGCAATCGCACCTTTAGTTGGCTTGCTGCCAGCTTTCGGAGATGCAGTTGCTTGTGTTGTAGTCCCATTTGCACTTGCCGTCGTGTTGGCCATGGTTGTTGTTGTTGTTGTTGTTGTTGTTGTTGTTGCTGTTGTTGTTGTTGCTGTTGTTGTTGTTGTTGTTGTTGTTGTTGCTGTTGTTGTTGTTGCTGTTGTTGTTGTTGTTGTTGTTGTTGTTGTTGTTGTTGTTGTTGTTGTTGTTGTTGTTGTTGTTGTTGTTGTTGTTGTTGTTGTTGTTGTTGTTGTGGCTGGTGTTGTGGTTGTTGTTGCTGTTGGTGTAGTTGTTGTTGTGGCTGTGGTTGTTGTGGCTGTTGTTGTGGTAGTTGTTGCTGTTGGTGTAGTTGTTGTTGTGGCTGTGGTTGTTGTGGCTGTGGTTGGTGTTGTGACTGGTGTTGTGGTAGTTGTTGCTGTTGGTGTAGTTGTTGTTGTGGCTGTGGTTGTTGTGGCTGTGGTTGGTGTTGTGACTGGTGTTGTGGTAGTTGTTGCTGTTGGTGTAGTTGTTGTTGTGGCTGTTGTTGTGGTAGTTGTCGGTGTGGTTGTCACAGAGCTGGCGGTGTTGGAAGTTGGCTCGTCAGATATCGTGGCCACTGATGTTTGCGAAGCAGTCAGCGTTGTGGTTGCACTCGCTGTGGTTGTGGGTGTTGTATGATCTGCTGTTGTTGGCGTGGAAGTCACAGCAGCTGTCGTGGTACTGGCTGTGGTTGTGCTTAAGTTCATCGGAGAGGTGGTTGTGATGCTTGAGCCCGTTGCTGTTGCTGGAGTTGCCGTCGTTGTGGCAATTGTCGTGGCAGTTCCACTCGAAGTGGTGGACTTGACTTCTGTCGTCGTTGTCGCTGTTGCAGGCGAACTCGCAGTTGTCGCCGTTGCTGTCGTTGTCGTCCCTGTGCCTGTTGTTGTTGCACCCGTGGTTCGGTGAGTAGCAGTCGCTGTCGTTGCTGTTGCTGTTGTTGGGGTTGTCGTAGTCGTTGTTGTGGTCGTTGTTGTTGTGGTTGTGGTAGTCGTTGTCGTCTTCGATGTCATCGATGTTGGTGAGGCTGTCGCCAGTGTTGTTGTTGTGGTCGTCGTCATTGTTGTTGTCGTTGTCGTCGTGATTGTGGTCGTTGTTGTTGTGGTTGTGGTAGTCGTTGTTGTTGTGGTTGTTGTTGTTGTAGTTGTGGTAGTCGCTGTTGTTGTGGTTGTGGTAGTCGTTGTTGTTGTGGTCGTAGTGGTTGTTGTTGTTGTTGTGGTCGTAGTGGTTGTGGTTCTCGTTGTCGTCTTCGATGTCATCGATGTTGGTGAGACTGTCGCCAGTGTTGTTGTTGTGGTCGTCGTCATTGTTGTTGTCGTTGTCGTCGCTATTGCGGTCGTGATTGTTGTCGTAGTTGTTGTGGTCGTTGTTGTCGTCGTGGATGTGATCGTTGTTGTCGTCGTCGTTGTTGTTGTGGTTGTTGTTGTGGTTGTGGTAGTCGGTGTTGTGGTTGTGGTAGTCGTTGTTGTTGTAGTTGTGGTAGTCGTTGTTGTTGTGGTCGTAGTGGTTGTCGTCGTCGTTGTCGTCTTCGACAAGTCAATGTAGGAGATACCAGCCAACGCATGAACAAAAGCAAAGGCGTTCAGCATGCCAGGTGTCGAGGTGGCGTTGATGGTGGGATCGCTCCACTCACCCTTCAGCTGGGACATCACATCCACAAGCGCAGATGCAAAGGAGGACGCTCGAAATGCAATGGTGGGCTCCGCGTGGTCGCTTGGGTCGGGCAACTCAAACTGAAACACTGCTGTGACGGAGGGGTCTTCTGGCTCTTCCACCACTGATGCCACGCCAAATAGCGCCGTGGCATTGCCCAGCTCCTGACGAAACATGAGCCGCAGGCCCTCAATCATCAGGAACTGCACATCCTCGTCAAATGGGAGATCCGGCCGTGGTTGCAAGCGTCGAAAGATCACCGCAACTTGCCACCGATCTTCGGTCAGGGTCGGGGGAATAACTGGCGGAACGAGCGGCGCACACTCGCGCCTGACATCAAGCGATGGCACC
Organism: Salpingoeca rosetta; assembly: GCF_000188695.1. Classification (NCBI taxonomy): domain Eukaryota; class Choanoflagellata; order Craspedida; family Salpingoecidae; genus Salpingoeca; species Salpingoeca rosetta. The sequence goes on along the minus strand of NW_004754915.1, from coordinate 1,251,463 downwards.
ACGGTCTCGCCCTCGCCAATCGGGCACTGCGGCTGCCGCACACATCTGCGCGTGTCCGTGGCACCCTTGCTTCCTGTGATGTACATGCCCGTGCCGCACGACCCGCATACTGCGTCGTGGCCGGCGCTGCACCTGATGAGAAGGAGCTGCGAATCCTCGCACACGCTACACGGCTTGCACTCTGCGTCACGCTCCGCTGTGCACGCAACAGCGGTGTACGAGCCGGCGGGGCAGGTGGTGCAGGTGGCGCACTCCGTGTCGCTGTCCATTCGACAAGCCTGCTTGACAAACTCGCCTGCACCGCACCGCGTGCATGACCGGCACACACGATCCTGTGTTGGTGTACACGGCGACGCAATGAACGTGCCGTGGTCGCAGTCGCGGCAGGACCTGCATTCTCTGTTCTGTGTCGAAGTGCAAGGGCTCGTCTCGTACTCGTTCTCAGTGCACGACAGGCATGGGACGCACTCTGTGTCACCAGAACGCGAAGTGCAGGGGAAGATGATGAATTCGCCTGGCTTGCACTCAGAGCACTGCGCACACTCGGTGTCCTGCGAGGTAGAGCAAGGCTGCTCTAGGTACTCCTCACCGTCCGCGCACACGGTGCAAGGCGCGCACTTGCCCAGCGATCCGTCCGACCACGTGATGCCGGCAGCGCAGGGCTCGCAAATGGTGTTCGTCGTGGACGAACAGGCGCGGGAGATGGCTTGACCAGGTGCGCAGGTGGAGCACGTGGCACACTGTGCATCTTGCGTCGGGGTGCACGGTCGCAGGAAGAACTCTTCGCCAGCCTCACACTCTGTGCAAGAGAAACACGCGCCCGAACCGCCGGGTGACCATGTGCCCGGAGCGCAGTCCTTGCACTCGTAGCAGCCGTCCGTGTTCACGCAGCCAGTGCCGGCTTGGCAGGCTGCTTCCACCTCCTTGCACTCGTCGATGTCGATGCACTCTCCATCGGCGCCGTCCTCGATGTATCCACGCTCACATTCACCGCAAGAGAAGCCGATGGGCATGTTGATGCACGACCGGTGGGCAGGGCAAGGATTTGGTGAGCAGCTGTTCGTGATCTGCCCAGACACAAGTGCTGCCTGATGACCCAGGACCACCACCAAGGCGATCGTCAACAAAAGCCTCAAAGAGAGACCCAAAGACCTTGTGTCTCTGGTCACTGGCGAACTGAGCCTTGGTTGTTTCGCTGCTCGGGTGTCACGAGGAACAAACGAGAGACGCAAAGAGAAGGGGGCCCCCATCATGTTGCTGTCGCGCTTGCTTGCTTCAAGGTGCGATGCGACGACGACGGCTTGCTGCTTGGAAAGAATGAAGGAAGGACGCGCAGGCTGAAGAAGCTGTGGTGATGCTGTTGTGGTGGTGATGCTGTTGTGGTGCTGCTGTTGATGCGCTGTAAGGGTGCCTGCAGGCAACCACACCAAAATGCACCCAACAACTCGAAGGGAATTGACGTGACAGTAAACAAGCAGATAAGTGTTGGAAATCATTCAACAACAATCTGCGACGAGGAGTGCTCCTCCTGAGTGCGCTTACCCCGCCCAGCTTGCACTTGCCTCCCCCCGCCTGCGTTGCTTGGCATCATGTCACAAGTGCAAGGTTCTGTGACGCGTGTAATTGCTGCTCCCCATCAACACTGGGAGCCAACCAACAACGCACGCACGCAACGCAACGCAACAGTGCAACAACAGCCAAGAGGCAACAAGCAACAAGCAAGCAAGCGGAGAACAAGAGGCAACCAACCACACACGTGTGTGCGTCAAGCACCAGAATCGTAGGCAAAACGAACAACCATCAAACATCAACAGCAACAAGACAGCTAGGTCTCCTCCCCCCCCCCCACAAACACACACACACACACACTCACACTCACACACACACACACACACACACACACATCACACCTTTGTTCAGTTCCATCATTCTGTGTGACACCATCATACGTTATACACACACGTACATGCATACATACAGACACAGACAGACACGCATTGACCTCAGAGGGTGCGGATGCCACCCCCACTGCTTGGTGCGGCCGCTGACGATCCTTGGCTGCCGCGGCGCCGGCGCACAATCACGACGGCAACGATGATGCCGCCCACGACCACCAGGGCGCCAGCAACCGCGCCGACAATGAGCGGGATGGGCAGGGACGACCCGCTGCCGCTGCCCTTGGGCGCGGGCGTGGGATCAGACGGGTCCCCGTCGCGCGGCAAGGAGTTGTCGCCATCGTTTCCATCACCGCCGTTACCAGTGCCGTCCCGCCGCACAATCTTCACGTCGCGCACGGTGGTCTGGGTGCCGTTTGGCTCTGCGGAGCCCGTGCGCAGACCAAGCTGCCGCGCAAGCGACCCGTCCAGCGCCATTCGCATCACAGAGTCGCGCACAAGCTCGAGCGTCTCGTTGGGAGCAACCACAGCCATGGTCACCGACATGACATCGTTGAGCAAGGTGGCTGTGGAGTTGTTGTCATCCTGGCCAAGAACGGGGAGGCCGCCAAAGCCGCTGCTGGAGCCGCCGCCGCCGCCAAGCAGGCCATCAAGAAGGCCACCCAGGTCACCCAGGCCGCCACCACCACCACCGGTGAGCCCACCTGTGAGGCCGTCGAGGGGACCGGTGCCACCGTTGTTGTTGTTGTTGTTGTTGTTGTTGTTGCCGGCAGTTGTCGTTGTTCCGCCGTTGCTGTTGCTGCCGCCGCCACCGAGCAGGCCGCCTGTCAGGTCGCTCGTGCCGCCACCTCCAAGCAGCCCATTTAGCATGCCCTCAAGCAGGTTCGTGACAGAATCAGCAAGGGGCACGCCAGTCGACACGCCACCGTTGCCAGAAGTGCCACCCAAGCCACCAAGGCCACCAAGGCCACCTGTGACGCCACCGACATTGCCGAGGCCACCGGTCAGCCCTCCAACGTTGCCCAGACCACCAGTCAAGCCACCGACGTTGCCCAGACTGCTGGTGAGGCCGCCAGCACCGCCGCCGCCGCCAACGCCGCCAAGCACGCCCGCGCCAGGCAGGCCGCTGACAAGCTGGTCGGTGCCGCCGCTACGCATGGCCGGAGCAACGCCGAGCGGGACGACGCTGTTCGGGGTGACGTCGGGCATGCCGAGGGCAACGCTTGCCGCGTCTGCCATCTGCCTTGCGTCAAGCATGGACATTGCAGCCACGGCCATATCCATGGTGAACTGCACCTGGTCGCCTGCCACGTTGCCCATGCGCCCGAGCATTGGCATGTCAAAGCACGAGAACTGGCAGGAGAGGTACACGTCGTAGCAGTTGGAGACCATGGTGCTGAGGTTGACCACCTCATCCGGCATGTCGTCCACGTCGGGCATACCCCCGGTGTTCTGCATGTTGTTTGTCATGTCTGTGACGGTGGTGCTTGTAGCAGAGTTGAGGCACAGCCGCAGCTCATTGTTGCAGCACTCCGTGCACACGGCGGCGTCGGCGTCGCACACCGCGGGGGACGTGGCGCACCCGCACCGCCGTGCAAACGGATCCCACGAGCACCGGTTCATGTCGCTGCGCGCAGCATCCGCACGGCACCGCGCACGCGTGTTGCACACCGTCTGCCGCACCTCGTCCTTGGCCTTGAAGAAGTTGACATCGTTGCACGTCTGCGGCACAGCCTGGCACTTGCCAGGGTACGCCACCTTCACACCGGCGCAGCGTGCGTGGCACGCAGACGGGTACGTCTTGTCGTCCTCACCGCACACCTCCTTCACGCCATCGTAGTCGTGTGCGCTGGAGCACCTGTCCTCGCAGCGCACGCACTTGCCGCCGTACGCCGCCCGCGTGCCGGCGCGCTCCGCATAGCACGCGTTGTCGTACGAGAGACCGTCGTCGCCGCACACGTGCGCCCTGCCGTGCTTGGAGCAGGGGTCGCTCGCCTCGCACTGCACGCGCTGGCCCGAGTACGGGTCCGTCCACACCGCCTTGCAGCCATCGCACGCGTCCGGCTCGCACACAGCGTTGGGGTTGGCGGGGCAGGTGGCCTGTGCACAGGGGTTGTAGCGGCAGGTTGAGCTGCACGCGCCACGGCCCACCTGGTTGTGGTCGTAGCAGCGCGCACGCCGCCCATCTGCAGTGTAGAACTCCGCCTTGCAGCCGCCGCACGTGTTGACGCGGCACATGGCGGTGCTGTCGCCGGGGCACACCGCGTTGTCGCAGGGGTTGGCGAAGCACTGCACGGGGGTCTGGCCGGGCGGGCACTGGTGCGCATCGCCGTACACCCACTTGCCGTCGTCGCCACCGTGGTGGCGTGGCATGTACGCGTCACCCTCAAAGCACATGTCCCGGCGCACGTGGGCAAAGGGGCGGCGGTCGTACTGGTGGCGGTAGGAGCGGCCGGCGTTGTCGCTGTACTCGGACTCGACCCGCCTCTCGTGGCGAGAGATGCGGCGGCAGTGGTCCGTGTCCCGGTCCATCCAGTTGTCCTTGCGCCACCACGACGGCAGCGGGCGGCGCGGGCGGCACGTGCGCTGGTTGCGCTGGTAGTCGCCAGCCTTGATGGAGTCGTACACGCCGCGTTGCATGCGGTACACGTCGCGCATGTACATTGGGTGGCCGCCGCCAACGCCGCACCCGCGCTCGTCCAGGCCCTGCGCATCAAACCCGTACGCGTCGTACCCGCGCGCATCCATGCCGTACATGGACGGCGAGTACGCGTCGTTCTCGCCGTCGTCCACGGTCACGTACTGCCCGCTGCGATCGCGCCCATAACGGTCGCGCCCGTACACGTCGTAGCCGTCGCGATCGTAGCCATCGCGGTTGTAGCGCGGGGGCGGGGTGCCCGCGTGGTAGCCGTCCGTGTCGTGTGTGCCGCCGTAGGCCGTGGCGTCGCAGGGCGGGACCTCGCCAGGGTGGAGGTAGCCGACGCACAGCGCGGACTCGCTGTTAAGCACGTCCGCCGGCGTGCGCGGGAAGGGGTCGAGGGTGGTGTGCATCATGTGCTGCGGGAACTGGTGCCCGTTGTCCAGCGTCGTCATCCAGTCCTCCCACAGCTTGTCGATGTACGCGTGGTGCATCACAAAGATGGGGTCGTACGGCGCCATGTGCGACACCATCGTGCCGCCAACGCACATGCGCGGGTCCGCATGCAGGGCCTCCAGCGCAGCGGCCATGTCCTCATAGTTGGACTGGGCAAGGGCCGCGGCAACATCGTCAAACGAGGGCATGCCCCAGCTCGCATCCCAGGAGCGCTCGATGCACGGCGAAAAGTGGGCAAAGGGCCCGTCCATCACGCACGAGTCCATGTTGCGGCCGTCACCGCCGACGATGTTCCACACGGGGGACGTCTCCGGGGACATGGCGTCGATCGTCCAGTCCCAGTAGGGGATGACGAGGTCGCAGTTGCCGGTGGCGTCGCGCATGGCCATCTCCACCTGGCTCAGGAACTCCCGGTGCCACGGCAGGAAGCGCGGGTTGCCGTACGCCTGCGGACCCGCGTTGAGGTGCATCTCCGCCAGCGTCGACCACATGCCGCTCTCGTACAGGGCGTTGACGGCGTCCACAAACGCCGCAATCTCCTGCGGCGTCATGTCGCGAATCTCGCGGCGCGGGCGCGGCACGCACTGGCACGACACGGTGCCGTCTGTTGCGCAGAAGCACGTCTGGCAGCCGTAGGAAAACGTCTGCCCGTACGCGTACGCCTTTCCGCCGTACATGCACTGGCGCGGGGCCTCCCACTTGGGGCTGCCGCAGCGCACAAGCGAGCACGACTTGCCCTGGGCAAACGACACCACCTCCACGCCGTCCTTGTCGTTCTCCAGCGCCTGGCACTGCGAGTGCGTCAGCTGCTGGCAGGAGAACTCCGCCTTGGAATAGTACCCGTCATAGGAATAGCCGTCCTTGTCATAGCCGCGGTGGCCGACGCCAGACCGGTCCATGCCGTGTCCGTCGTACTGCTCGTCGTACGTGTAATCGTACTGCTGCCCGTCGCGCGAGTACCGCTTGTCGTACCCGCGGATGTCATAGCCGGCACCGTCGCACCCGGTCGTGTCGTAGCCGCGCTCGTCCTGCCCGTGCTCGCTGTACGTGTTGCGTGTGAAGCGCGGGTGCGAGTGCGGGCGCCGGGAGCGGCCGTCCCTGGCCACGCCGTTGCGGTCGTACCCGTGGCGATCGTATCCGTGGCGATCGTAGCCATACGCCTTGCCATCCTCGTGCACCATGCGTCGTGTGCAGCACGCGCCAACCACGCATCGCTGCTCGCACGCCTCCTTGCTCGCAAAGTTGTTGCCGTTGCCGCCGCAGCCGCCGTACGCAAACTCCTCGCACTGGCTCGTGCGCGGGTTGAAGAACCAGCGGGAGGCATGACCGTCGCAGTCGCCGGGGACGGGCGGCTGGTGGCACACGCCGCCGTACCGGTGGTCAATCGTGTACTCGGAGCCGTGCCCAACGCCATCATCCTTGTTGTTGCCGTTGTTGTTGCTGTCATGACCGCTGCCACCGTGACCGTGCGGGCCGCGGCCAACACTGCCGTCGCAGCCGCCGAGGCAGCCGTACAGGGCATCGAACATGGAGCGGGCGTGGTAGTCGTGTGTGGGGGCAATGCGCTTGTAGCACGCGTAGTCGCACCCGGCGTAGCTGTCACGAGCATCGTACAGCTTGTACAGCGCCGCCCTGCACGGCGCGTAGTCCTCGCACGCCTCAAACTTGCGCCGACACTTGCCCGTGCACCAGTCCGAGGGCGTGCAGTCGAGCGGCTGCGGGTCGTACGCGGAGACGCTGCGATCGTAGAAGTGCGCGGCGCACACCCCGCAGTCCTCAACCACGCACATGGCGGCCGGGTGGGCCAGGCAGCGGCGGCCATGGCACAGGTCCGGGCACTTGCGCCGGTGGTATGCAGAGGGGCACTCGTGATCGGGGGGCGGGGGCGGCGGTGGGTAGTGCTTTGGTGGTGGTGGTGGTGGTGGCCGTGGGGCTGTTGGGCTGGAGCTCACACACATGGGCTGCCACTCACACATGAGCGTCATCGTGTCCATCTGGCACGCCACCATCTCCTGCATTGCATGTTGTGTAGACCAGAAGAAGCAATTGGGTGTGAGTGGACGCGCAACCGGTATGGAGAATTTGAGCATGTGCATACGCACACACACACACACACACACACACACAAAAGCACGCATTCATACACACACACACATTCACACAAGAGCATACGTACAAACACGGAAGCACGTACCCGGATCTCCATGCATTCGTGGTGCAGCAGCATGCACATGCCCTCGATCCACTCGCAACCAGGCATGAGGTTGCAGGTGAGGGATGTCATACCCACGGTGCAGGGGTTGATGTTGGGGACACACATCCCTGTTGGCTCGCAATTGGGATCGCTCGTGCACGCGTCCATGTCCATGTTGTAGTCGACGCACTGCGTTGGCGGCGGCGGCGGCGGCGGCATGTGCGGCTTCCACGGTTTGACCGGATATGTCGTGGGCGGCGAGGGCGGGGTACCGGGTGGCGGTGGCGGTGGCGGAATACCGGGAGGTGTCGGCGCTTCGGGGGCATCGAGGTCCATGCAGAAGGGCTGCCACTCGCACAGCATGGTCATGGTGTCCATCTGGCACGCCACCATCTCCTGCAGTTGTGTGACGTGGGATTGGAGCAACGGTGTGGTACACAGAACCACGACAGATGAGCGGATGCGAGCAAGAGACTAGAGCGCATCGTGGCGCGCACACAGGTCATTGCACACATGCCAAACACACACAAACAAACAAACACACACAACACACACGACACACACACATGCATGGCAGCAGGAGCACACATGTCAAACACACACACGCACATACACACGCACGCACACACACACACACACACACACACACACACACACACACACACACACACACACACACACACACACACACACACACACACAAACACACACACGCGCGCGCAAACAAACAAAAAATCCCCCCCCCCATAGTCTGTGACTACGTACATCAATCTCCATGCATTCGTGGTGTAGCAGCATACACATGCCATCGATCCATTGGCAGCCGGGCATGAGGTTGCAGGTGAGGGAGGTGATGCCCACGGTGCAGGGGTTGATGTTGGGGACGCACAGGCCGCTTGGTGCGCAGCCCGGGTCCGCGTCGCACGCAGCCATGCTCTCGTACTGGTAGCACTCGCCAGGGGGCACTTGTGTCGGGGGGATGATGGTTGGTCCCGGAGCGGAGGGGGGCAGGGCCGGGGGTGGTGGCGGCGGTGCAGGGTTGTCGACTCCAATGCAGATGGGCTGCCACTCACACATGAGCGTGAGGGTGTCCATCTGGCACGCCACCAAGTCCTGCAACAACGCATTGACAGCAACCGCAGTGGAGGCAGCACATGTCACAGCGCCAGCACAAACACAGGTGAGGATGGGCAGGAAGGCAAAGTAACACCCCACAAGCAGCGGGCACATGACGCACACACACACACATACAGAATCCCACACAACTACACACACACACACACATGCACATACACGTACACACACACACACACACAAAACACACTCACAGAACCCCATACAACCACACACACACACACACAAACACACACATACACGAACACACACACACACACACACACAAACACACTCACAGAACCCCATACAACCACACACACACACGTACACACACACGTACACACACACACACACCTTAATCTCCATGCATTCGTGGTGAACCAGAAGGCACATGCCTTCAAACCACTCGCAGCCGGGCATGAGGTTGCAGGTGAGGGAGGTGATGCCAACGGTACAGGGGTTGATGTTGGGGACGCACATGCCGGAGATGGCGCAGCCCGGGTCGGATGCGCATGACGCCATGTCGTCGTTGTAGGCCTGACATCCCTGTGCCTTGACAGAGACGCCGCATTGTAGCAGGCAGACGGTCGCTAGCAGCGCCCATATCGCGGGCGCCACGGCCGGCTTTCGAGCGGCCGGCATCCTTGCGCGCTCAGCAGAGAGACGCTTTTGGAAGGAAACAGACACGCGAGAGAGTCAAGGCCCTGGGTTGAAGGCTCGAGATCAGCTGTGAAGACTCCGTGGAACAAGCGGAGGGGCCCGCTTGTCGTGTGTATATTGGGGAGGAGGGGAGCGGGAAGGGTTGCAGAAATAGCTTGAGACTCAAGACTGTAACCGTGGACAAGCTGTGGTGCGTGTACTGCAGATGTGTACCTGAGAGACAGCTGGAAAATGAGCAGATGCATGCGACAGAAGATGGATGGGCGCAGAGCGCTCTCTTCAGCTCCAGGGACAACAGCAAGGAGACAGCAGATGCACAGAGACACGGGGCAAGCACAACACGCCGTCACATCTTACTTGCGCATGATTGATCGGTGGGCGCGTGCTCTGGGTGGTGTGAAGGCTTCTGCATGGTGGCACGCTCCCAACGAGCTGGGAAAGCACGCACACACGTGCTCGTGCCACCTGCACTCGTCTCGGAGTCACATCGCTGCTGTCTAATAGAGAAGGACCACTCCTTGTTCATGATCCATGCGCACTCGCAAGTGCACGTTACCACAAAAAAAAGAGGGAAGGTGGATTGGCGAGGAGAAAGCGGCTCACGTCAATCACTCTCACACGCACACACACACACACACACACACACACACACACATACACACTGTCGCGTTGTGTGCACGCATGAGTGACACCATCCGCTCCCGCAACACACATGCACGCACACACAGACGCGACTGTTGTTGTGTTCGAACAGCCACTGCCGGGCGCCACTGTGGTTGTAGAAAAGTACTTTAAGACATGCACGAAAATTCGGCGACGCTGGGAACAAGATGAGTGGGAACTGATGAACGAACCACACGTCAACTTGGCTCCAAGTGCTGGGCTCATCCTCTTCCTCTTCTCTTCTTCCCTCGCCACTTCACATCATCTCACCTTTCTCTCTTCGTGTGCCTGCACGTACCCCACGTGCACGAAGCATGACCACTGCACATTACGCGCGAGCACACGTCAACCTGTCAAGAGATGAAGCGTGATTTGAACGCAATCACATTTGCGAGCGACATGCAGTACTTGCACACAAGCGCAGGCCATGCAGTCATCATGAAGGACCACATCCGCAGACTCCTCACAGCTTCATGCCGCCACCTGCAGCTTCATGCCATCAGCACGAACCTCCTCCTCCTCCTCCTCTTGCCCACAAGCTCCAGGCACACGCACACGCATGAGTTGAAGGTGCCTTCACGAAGCCTTTTGCAGTTCTTCGTTTATGCCATTGCACTTGCAGCCCGGCAGCATCCGCAAGCAGCGCTCAGATACATGCACACATGTCAATTGACAAAGCCAACCAAGCACACGTGGACATGGACTTCCCACCATCACCACACTCAAGCGCAAGATGCACTCGACCTAGCTCTATCTAAACACAACCACAAACCAGCCACCAGCCGCCTGCGTAAACATCATCACTAACATCACCCACGCAAACCCCTCCACACTCAACATCAGCCAACATAGAGCGCACGTGGTGGCACGCACCCACCAGGTTCCCTGGCTTCAAACCAAAGAGCCAAAAGAGCGGTTACAGCACACCAGCACGGGCAGGCGGCGGAGGGGGACAGGCCTGCCTTCCTGACAGCTCAGAGCCACTGGCTGGCCGCGAACGAGTATGCGACTGCCTGCCCGTCTGTCTGCAACAGTCTCCACGGTGGTGTATGCCTCCCTTTCTCTCCCATCTCTCCCTTGCGGCTGTCGGCGGGTCGTCAGACGCCTTCACCATCGAGGATGGTGTTGCAGAGGCCCAGCAGCGCCTGGTCGGTTGGAAACTGCTGCACAGCCCGCGTCGCCGCTGCCCGCACGTCCGCCGGCAGCCAGTGCCCCGTCGGGTGCACTAGCCCCGTCTTGAACGCCGTGCTGTTGGCGCTGGTGCTGGTGGCAGTGTGCAGCAGCAGGGATGGTGAGGACATCGATGGTGCCGGCGCGTGCGATGGGCGAGCGGCCGTGCGTCCTGCATGACCACTGGGGCCAGCACCAACATCTGCAGCACGGTCCTGTGCGCGGCCACCAACAGCGCCTCCATCATCATCATCATCATCATCATCATCATCGTCGTCGTCGTCACCATCGTCACCGCCGTCGTCACAATCGTCACCGCCGTCGTCGTCCCGCCGTGCGTCCGCGGGGATGCTGCTGCTGCTGCTGCTGCTGCTGCTGCTGCTGCTGCTGCTGCTGAGACGGTGCCTGCTAGAACCAGGCTCTGCCTGCTGCACCGGCGCACCAGCGTCGGCCTCGGTGTCGTACTGCGGGTCATTGCAAGGAAAGAACAGCCGCCAAAACATGACCAGCTTGCTCAGCAGACTGAGCCCAAGCACCTGCGCGTGCCGGCACGTCTCGTGAGCGTGCATGCACGCTGCCGTAGCCCTGATCCCGGCCTCCACCCACATCAACATGTCATCCGTGTCAACAACATTACCCTCCCCATCCCCCTCCTCATCCTCTCCCTCCTCATTCTTGGCATCGACGTTGCCTTCGCGACCCACACCAACCCCTGGCTGACTGAGGAGGCGGCTGCCATGATGCGTACCAACATCAACGCCACCACCAACACCAACACTGTCAATGTCGTCCGCAACATCTGCCAGCAGTGCGGCGCTGCAGGAGAACCGGCCCCATCCGTCCGTCTCGGTATCGCCACAGTCACCGCCACCATCGCTGACACGGCTGCCACGTCCATCTGCATCACGCGTACCGCCGCGACTGACACCGCTGACACCGCTGCTCGCGCGCGGCCGCCGTTGGTGGGGACGACTGCTGCTTCTGACTCTGGCGCTGCTACTGCGGTGGCGGTTGCCGAGGGTGGGCGTGCTTGGCCTGGTCGCGGCGCGGGCTTGCAACAGAGCATCGTGTGCACATGAGGCGAGCAGCTCCAGGCAAGGACAGGCGGTGGTAAACACCTGCACGTTCCTCAGGCCGTGGTTCTGCAACATGTGCAGGACGGCGTGCGCGCCGCCAGAGACGATGACGTGGTCGATGCACGACTTGTCCCAGGAGACGAGGGAGAAGATGAGACTGCACCCCGCCAACTGCAGGCGCACGTCCGAGTGGTGGATGCACATGGCGGCCACCACGGCCTCAACCGCACCGTGCCGCAGCAGCCGCTGCCGCATCTGCTGGCTGGAGTACGCAACCTCCTCAAACGCCTCGCACACGTCCCGCTGCAGCCTGTGCACGTACTCGTTGGTGTGCATGACCCGCACCAGGCGCCGCACGCCGCTTCGCTCGCCCAGGATCTGCAGCAGCGTCTGCCGGTCGCTCTCAAACTCGCCAACGCCATTGCTGTACAGGCTGCCCAGGCTGCTGCTGCTCGCCCGCCGGCGCCGCAGCGTACCGTACGCGTGAACATGGTGGAACGCGTCCCTGCCCCCAGCGCTATCGTCGTCGTCATCATCACCGTCGTCGTCGTCGTCGTCGTCCACATCAGCACCAATACCGCCACGGAGGCTGGGGGATGATCTGCTCATCCTGTCCCTGCGGGCAGACGTGCTCCTGGCTGACGACGGCCGTGCAGGCAGTGGTGGCCGCGTGCGCCGTCGAACCCCGGGCCGCGTGGCAGGCCGCGCTGTCTCTGGTGCCGGCGATGGGGACGGTGACGGGGAGGGCGACGGCGGTGATGGCGTGCGTGGTGCCGTTTTGTTCGCTGCCACGGAGGCTGACTCATGCATGATGTGGCGGCGTGGGCGGAGGTTGGCGGGAAACCCGGGCCCGCCGAACCCGCTCGCGGCCGGGGGCAATTGATGCATCTTGTTCTTGGCGTGGCCGGCGCTGGGCAGCTTGGAGTCGAGCGAAGACGGGATGAGGGAGCCTGATGAGCGCGCGGAGGACGAATACGAGCACGTGGAGGGGCGCCGCTTGGGTGGCACCGTTGGAAGGGCTGGCGCACCACCCTTGTCCCAGGGCAACACGGGCTGTGCCGTCGGCGTTGGTGTCGCTGTCGTGTGTGTTGTTGCTGTCACTGCTGTCACTGCTGGTGTTGTAACAAGGTGCGCTTCTCGCTCGCTGCTGGAATGTGGAAGCGAGGGAGGTGCCACCACTGGCTGGCGAGGAGGAGGGTCCATGGTGGGAGTTGCGTTGTGTGCGATGATGCACTTACTCGATCACCAAGAGAAATGGTTGCGATGCAGAAGCAACCCGCTCACTAGCTTGCGTGGTCGCAATAAACAACACCTTGAACTCGGGTGCTTGCCGAAGGACCAGCACTTGTCACGAGGTTGCGGCGTGCTTTGTTTTGCAGGTGCGCGACCTGCACGGTTCTGTGATGAATGTGAAACCCGCAAGACTGCCCGATAACGATTGATTGGCGTTGTGAGTAGGTTTGGCCAGAAAAGTAAGAAAGGCGTGTCGACTCTCGCCACGTGCTCGAAGCAACCTCAACAACAACAACAACAAACAGGTTGGTAGACCGAGATGTTCATGTGAGACTGTATCCTTACGCAAGCCAAACAGCACGCACGCACGCACGCACGCACGCACAAGGAAGAATCCACTCACGTGATACTGAGCCTGCTTGTACTCCACCGGCCAGAAACCACAGGAATGGGGGTGGGGTGGGAGAGCGCAACAGAGAATACGGTAGAGCTTCCTGCTTCCTGAGCTGTTGACCTATGTGTACAAACGAAGAAACGACGGCGTAGTGGTGGCGCAAGCCACAGAGGAGAGCGAGGAGGGCCAGTTCGCGCGGTGAGACTATCAAGGCTGTCAACACCCAGAAGGAAGAATAGGCACTGGTGCTTCACCCACGACAACCCAGAGAACGAAGGAACGAGGTCAGGAAGTCCAAACGTCTACATCTCACACGCGCTCACACGCACACGCATGTATCCAAGCCAACCCGCCAACAACAAAGAACAAACAGACAAACAACCAACAAAACACGCAAGCAGAAGAAGACTTGCTGGGTCACGAACAACGCAAGACGGCGTGGTGAGGGGTGGTGACACGTAGGGCCTAACACCACGAGTGTCCGTCCGTCTTCGTGCTTGAAAATGACATCATTCCCCACAAAACTGTCTGTCGTGTCGTTTCTAACAAGAACGACATCATGTAATGTGGTCACAAAGGTGTCAAATTTGACAGGTGGTCAGCTTTGCGCCGGGAAATTCGAGTGGTGTGTTTTGGCGACAACCAAAAAACCCCGCAACCCACCACAACAACAAGCCAGCACCACCACTTGCCCCACACCACCCGCACGTCGAACACCCAGCACACCCAGCACCAATACCGAGACCGCCCCGCCGCTTCTCATCTTGACTGCTACAACTGCTGTTGCCTAAGTGGCGTCAATCACTGACTGTCTTCACCTTCGACACGTCCATCCCCTTTCCTTTCTCCTTCCTCCTTCCTCCACACACCACACACCACACAAGCAATAATGGAGCAACAACAACCACGCACCAACACACACGCTTTGCGCGAACACAACAGCACAAGCTCGGTAAGTCCGGTCAATACGCAAATGTGGTTGCGACATGTGTGCGTGTGTGTGTGTGTGTGTGTGTGTGTGTGGGTGTGTGTGTGTGTGTGGGTGGGTGTGTGTGATGGACGTACTTGATTACGATTGCATGGTGTGTGATCCTTCTCAACACACGTTGAGGCCGTGCCCCCATCTCACATACGCCCTCGTTTGGATAACATGGTGAACATGGTGAACCACAGACAAGCACAGCATCAAAGAAGCCGTCAGCATCTTCTGCAAAGCGTAAGCTTGCTCTGTGTGCCGCCTTTGCTTTTGTCGGTGGCCCGTGTGTTCCATTGTTCGCTTGGTTTCGGTGGCGATGCATGCCGGTGTCTCCTCATAATCGGTGTGTTCTGTCGATGCTTTGTCTCGCTCTTCACACAGCCGCACGCAGGAAATGGTGTCTCGATGACTTTGAGATTGGTCGCCCACTCGGTGCGTGAGTGATTGTGTGTGTGTGAGTGTGTGATTGTGTGTGTGTGTGAGTGTGTGATTGTGAGTGCGTGAGTGATTGTGTGTGTGTGCCCGTTTGTGTGATATTGTGTGTGTGTTGTGCGTGTTCGAGATTGTATGCGATTGCGTGTCCACAGCCCTTGATGTGTGTGTGCGTGTGCGTGTGGTGTGTTTACGGTCCTATGTGCATGTGTAAGGACTTGGCTTTGCCCAACAAGTTGGCGATTAGCACTCGCAGTCCTGTGCATTATTCGGCACCGCTTGCACTAAACCGTTTGTGTTGCTCCCTGATCATTAACACGCGCGCGACTAACCACATTACCTGTTGCTTTCCGTAATCATTCAGGCAAGGGCAAGTTTGGCAATGTCTTCCTTGCGCGCGAAAAGAAGTCCAAGTTCATCGTCGCCCTCAAGGTGGGAGGCAGAGTGAGAGAGGGAGAGAGAGACTCTGTGTATGTGTGAGTGTGTGCGTTTGTTTATGAGAGAGAGAGAGAGAGACACTCGGTGTGGGTGTGTGTGTGCGGGTGTGTGTGTAACAGCTTGTTTTAAGTGCACGGCGCACGATGCGCCATGTTGCTCTGCAAGGTTTGTTCCTTTACTTGCTTGTTCTTCTTGTTTTTTTACCAAGCACCAACAACGCCCACACCCCAACCTTCTCCTCCCTCCACGCGCTTCCACGATCATCACCGCCACTGTCACAACCTTACGCCTCTGCTCTCCAATTGCCAGGTCTTGTTCAAGAGCCAACTGCAGAAACACAATGTGGAGCACCAGCTGCGGCGCGAAGTTGAGATTCAATCGCATCTCCAACACAAGAACATTTTGCGGCTGTTTGGATACTTCCACGACGAGCACCGCGTCTACCTCATTCTCGAATACGCAGCAAAGGGCGAGCTCTACAAGGTATGAAGCTGTTGCGAAAAGAGAGAGAGAGAGAGAGAGAGAGAGAGAGAGAGAGAGAGAGAGAGAGAGAGCGTGTGTATGTGTGTGTGTGTGCTTGTATGTGGACATGTGTGTGTGCTTGTATGTGGACATGTGTGTGTGTGCGTGCGTGCGTGTGTGCGTGTGCTTGTGTTCGCAGAGCATTAGATGTTCATCCCCAGATTACACGGCTTTGCATGCTGTCCTGACTCCACATACACCGTCTCATTACCTTTGCTTGCATGCACATCCCATCTTAGATCCTACAAGAGCGCTCCCGCTTTGACGAGCGCACGTCCGCAGACTACATTTTCCAGCTCACAAACGCCCTCAAGGTGGGTGCATGTGTATGTGCATGTGTGTACATGTGTGTTTGCGTGCTTGCAATTGCGCGTCTTCCCGCTGTCGTGTCGCAGTTGTGCCGATGAGACTGGTCGTGCTGAGCGCAGTGAGATGCTTACACTGCCCACCAAACCAGCGTGTGTGCGCATCTTGCCCCAGCTCATGCTCACCTCGCCTCATTCCCTCTCGTTGCGTCAAATTGACTTGGGTCAGTACTGTCATCGGAAGAGTGTGATTCATCGCGACATCAAGCCAGAAAATCTTCTTCTCGGACTGGAGAACACGCTCAAGATTGCAGACTTTGGATGGGCTGTGCACGCACCATCATCCCGGTATGGAGCGTGTTTGGTTGTGTGTTTAACTGTTTGTTTGTGTTTTGTGTGTGTGTGTGTTATGTGTGTGTTGTATGTGTGTACATGTGTGTGTGTGTTATGTGTGTGTGTGTGTGTGTGTTGTGTACATGTGTGTGTTGTGTGTTTGTATGTATATGTGGGTGAATGTGGTTGTGCATCGCGAAAAAGAGCGAGCGCAACGCCTGTTTACTCCATCTCAATTCGACACCACCGACCACACTTCTCATGCCCCCTTGTGTCCTCCCACCACATGCGCCAACAGTCGCAAGACACTGTGCGGAACCCTCGACTATCTCCCACCAGAGATGATTCGCCAGGAGCCACACGACGCAACGGTGCGACACACACACACACACACAAAAAAAAAAAACAATGGCCGTGATAGCGTGCATGTTTGTGGCTGCGAATGCCCCCCCCCCCCAAAAAAAAAAAAAAAAAACACACACACACACACATACATACACGTGATGCACGTGTTCTTTCTTCCTCTCCGATATTGCCACACAACTTCACCTTCCTCACTCATATCTCTGTGCTGGTACCAATGTGCAATGGCAGGTTGACCTGTGGTCTCTCGGTGTGCTGACGTATGAGTTTCTGTTTGGAAACCCGCCCTTTGAGGCCGAGGGACACACAAACACATACAAGCGCATCACCAGCGTGGATCTCCGCTTCCCCGAACACATCCCCGTCTCCGCTGAGGCAAAGGACTTTGTCAAGAAGGTGTGTTTGCACGTGTGTGTGGACGCGTGTGTGAATGCAAATACATGTATGCACATGTATGAATCTCTCTGTGTGTGTATATCTCCTGCTCGGCCTTGTGTACATAGTTCTTCTTTCGCATTCGCTTGTTCGAGTGTGTGTGTGTGTGAGTGTGAGTATGAGTGTGTGAGTTTGTGAGTGTGTGTTTGATGAAGCGCTGCCTATCCTACCATCTCCACCTTGCAACTCCTCCCCCCTCCTGCTTCGACCAACTCACACGTGGTGCGCACCCCATCATGCATGGTCTGTTGTTGTCACTGCAGCTGCTGCGGCGGCGACCGAGCGAGCGCATGTCCTTGGCTGATGCCCTCCAGCACCCCTGGATCACCAAGAACGTTCCTCACAGCTCCCTCGCATGATGATCGCACACGTGTGCACTGCTGCTGCGTGTGCACTCCTCACCGCAACTTGCATGCCATGTTGCACTTGTGCGCATGCACACGCCCAGACATACATGACATTGTCAATACAACATCTTACTCTCCCTCGTTGCTCTGCCTTACATCCTTCGTGTCTCACAACAGACCACGCTGTTCACTGCACATCTCGTCGCCCCAGTGCCCGTGTTGTGTTTGTCAGAAAAGATCATTTTCCTCTCTCACGCTTCGTGTTGTCCCGAGTACACAAGCAACTCAACAACAATACACACGCACGTGTCATTCATTTACTGGGGTGAAAGTCCGCAATGGCATTTGAGAGAACAGGAAGATGCGTGGACAGAACGGAGGCGCGACATGGGGAATTGCAGCAGCACACACAACACAACACAACACAACACAGCACAACACAGCACAGCACAACACAACACAGCACAACACAACACAACACAACACAATACCACACAACACAACACAACACAATACCACACAACACGACACAACACAACACAACACAACACAACACAACACAACACAACACAACACAACACAACACAACACAGCACAACACAGTGGCAACAACGGTTCGCTATCATTTGCCAGATGTGGCTGTCTCAACAACGACGTTGTTGTTGAGGTGCTTCGCCTGCTTCTGCAGCCACGAAATGGTCTCTGCACTCAACAGCGGCGACTCAAATCCATCGACGCGAATCAGCCGGCAGCAGAACGCAATGCGCTCAGGCAACTCTGCAAAGAAGTGTGCGTGTGTGTGTGAGTGTGTGTGTGTGAGTGAGTGAGTGAGTGAGTGTGTGTGTGTGTGGGTAAACTGAGCATCATCATCATCATCATCACACCATCAGCACGAGCCCGCTGCTCCCGTGACCTCACCGTCATCGGCGTGGCCCTCAATCGTCGTGCCGAGATGAACCACCATCTGCTTCATCTTCCCCTGCACTCGACAACAACACACGAACATACGGCCACACGAACAGCGAGGGGCAGAGGAAGCAGGAGGTGTCAGTGTGTTAATGACTCAATTTGATCACATGCTCAGCCTGCGCCGCCGTTCTAGACTCCAAACGCACACAAATGTTCACACACGCATACACGTACGCCAACACATACATATGGCTTCTCTGCCTCCACAGCGTGTACTCGAACCAGATAGATGTATGTGTGTGTGTGTGTGTGTGTGTGTGTGTGTGTGTGTGTGTGTGTGTGTGTGTGTGTGTGTGTGTCGTACCCTGAGCGAGTGGATGGACTTCCGCGTGAGGACGGGGAACGAGTGCACGTTGATGCACATCTCCAGAAACGCATTGTCCTGAGAGAGAGAGAGAGAGAGAGAGAGAGAGAGAGTGTGTGTGTGTGTGTGTGTGTGTGTGTGTGTGTGTGTGTGTGTGTGTGTGTGTGTGTGTGTGCGAAGCAATACAGTGCAGCAGTTGAAGAGAGGGATGAGTGCTTGTGGTTGGTGGTTGCGCATGAGAGAACACATCGAGTGAACAAAGTTGCTTTCGTTGCATCGTTGTGCCATTTGCATGTGACACCTGCTCAACTCCGCCGACGCAGAGAAGTCATTTCAACACACACACGCGCGCGCGCACGCACGCACCTTCCCGCGACAGACAGTGCCCGTTGCCTTGATGAGTGCGGGCTTGCCGTTGTATCCTTCGAGCAGCGTCGGCAACCCAAGCTCACGGAAGTTCTGCATCCATGGCATGGAAGGTGATGGTGATGGTGGTGGTGGTGATGGTGGTGGTGGTGGTGATGAGAAAGACAGTTAGCGACATCGCGATGCAAACACACACACACACACACACACACACACACACACACACACACACACACACACACACACACACACACACACACACACACACACACACACACACACA
>NW_004754915.1:1230225-1231795 GCF_000188695.1 Salpingoeca rosetta | reverse complement strand
TGAGTATGAGTGTGTGAGTTTGTGAGTGTGTGTTTGATGAAGCGCTGCCTATCCTACCATCTCCACCTTGCAACTCCTCCCCCCTCCTGCTTCGACCAACTCACACGTGGTGCGCACCCCATCATGCATGGTCTGTTGTTGTCACTGCAGCTGCTGCGGCGGCGACCGAGCGAGCGCATGTCCTTGGCTGATGCCCTCCAGCACCCCTGGATCACCAAGAACGTTCCTCACAGCTCCCTCGCATGATGATCGCACACGTGTGCACTGCTGCTGCGTGTGCACTCCTCACCGCAACTTGCATGCCATGTTGCACTTGTGCGCATGCACACGCCCAGACATACATGACATTGTCAATACAACATCTTACTCTCCCTCGTTGCTCTGCCTTACATCCTTCGTGTCTCACAACAGACCACGCTGTTCACTGCACATCTCGTCGCCCCAGTGCCCGTGTTGTGTTTGTCAGAAAAGATCATTTTCCTCTCTCACGCTTCGTGTTGTCCCGAGTACACAAGCAACTCAACAACAATACACACGCACGTGTCATTCATTTACTGGGGTGAAAGTCCGCAATGGCATTTGAGAGAACAGGAAGATGCGTGGACAGAACGGAGGCGCGACATGGGGAATTGCAGCAGCACACACAACACAACACAACACAACACAGCACAACACAGCACAGCACAACACAACACAGCACAACACAACACAACACAACACAATACCACACAACACAACACAACACAATACCACACAACACGACACAACACAACACAACACAACACAACACAACACAACACAACACAACACAACACAACACAACACAGCACAACACAGTGGCAACAACGGTTCGCTATCATTTGCCAGATGTGGCTGTCTCAACAACGACGTTGTTGTTGAGGTGCTTCGCCTGCTTCTGCAGCCACGAAATGGTCTCTGCACTCAACAGCGGCGACTCAAATCCATCGACGCGAATCAGCCGGCAGCAGAACGCAATGCGCTCAGGCAACTCTGCAAAGAAGTGTGCGTGTGTGTGTGAGTGTGTGTGTGTGAGTGAGTGAGTGAGTGAGTGTGTGTGTGTGTGGGTAAACTGAGCATCATCATCATCATCATCACACCATCAGCACGAGCCCGCTGCTCCCGTGACCTCACCGTCATCGGCGTGGCCCTCAATCGTCGTGCCGAGATGAACCACCATCTGCTTCATCTTCCCCTGCACTCGACAACAACACACGAACATACGGCCACACGAACAGCGAGGGGCAGAGGAAGCAGGAGGTGTCAGTGTGTTAATGACTCAATTTGATCACATGCTCAGCCTGCGCCGCCGTTCTAGACTCCAAACGCACACAAATGTTCACACACGCATACACGTACGCCAACACATACATATGGCTTCTCTGCCTCCACAGCGTGTACTCGAACCAGATAGATGTATGTGTGTGTGTGTGTGTGTGTGTGTGTGTGTGTGTGTGTGTGTGTGTGTGTGTGTGTGTGTGTGTCGTACCCTGAGCGAGTGGATGGACTTCCGCGTGAGGACGGGGAACGAGTGCACGTTGATGCACATCTC
>NW_004754915.1:1221453-1228953 GCF_000188695.1 Salpingoeca rosetta | reverse complement strand
AGAACAGGAACAGATGCGACGCACACTTGTAGCAAACTTGGAGCAAGCAGGGCTTGCTTGCGGTGTGTGCGTGTGCGTCACAACCGGCGCCTACGGCTGTGCGCATGTTGATACGCATCGCAGGAGAGGAGGGAGAAACAAATCGAGCGCACCGATACACAGAGAGAGAGAGAAGACGGACAGACAGACGGACAGACAGACAGACAGACAGACAGACAAAAGGAGGGCCAGCCACACAGACAGACAGACAGACAGACAGACAAAGACGGACAGACAAAGAAAGACAGAGACATAGCAAACGCCCACACACACACACACACACACACACACACACACACACACACACACACACACACACACACACACACACACACACACACACACACACACACACACACACACACACACACACACACACACACACACACACACACACACACACACACACACACACACACACACACACAACAAACGCACATCTGGCCGAGGCTGGGCGCCTTCTTGCCGTTCTTTGAGTAGTTTGGGCCGATGCGAACACGGAACTCGTGTCCATCCCCGTTCTGCCACACATTCTCGCCGTCCCTCTGCTCATACAAAGGGCAGAAACGAAGGTGGGGACAAAGAACAGAGAGGGGGGAGGGAAGAGGGGTGGCCAGTCAATCACCATGGAAGATCCATAGCACACACACACACACACACACATACATACACACACACACACACACACACACACACACACACACACATACATACACACATACATCGGTGGCGCTGGCGAGCGTCGTCGCCGACATGAAGATGTCATCCGCCTCTGCCGGCATTGCGGTCATGTGTGCGCGTGTGTATGTGTGTGTGTGTGCGTGTGTGTGTGCGTGTGTATGTGCGTCCGAGTTGTTGTTGGTGTGATAGTGTGATGTGAGACCACGGCCTGACTGTGTTGTTGTTTGTCTCCAGCAATCGTCTTCTTCCTCCTCTTTCTCTTCTGTGTGTTTCTATCTTTGGCTGACGACGAAAATCATCACGAACAGGAGCGAGCACAGGATGGGGTGGTGGTGGTGTGACTGTGACAACACGACCACGCACTTGCACTCCTTCCAACCCCACCCCTCTTCCCTTTCCTCTTTGACCTGCATTGCTTGGTTGTCTTCAATGGATACACACACACACACACATACACAACAAACCAACAGCGATCTGAAACGAAGAGAACCGTGTACACAGAAGACTTGTTGTGGATAGCAACAGCAGCGAACAAGAGAGTGGGTGGATGGTGTGTTGGGCGGGGGTGGTGGTGTGGGTGTAGAGGGGGGTTGAATGGCGGCACGAGCCAGTGTGTGTGAGAGAGAGAGAGAAGGAATGTGAACTGATGAGAGCACAAGCGGCAGGCGTGTGCCATGAAGTAGATGTAAGCTGTTGGCGTTCTTTGGAGGATGGTGGGGCCTGGCTGCAGGCGATGCGTCTAGTCTGATGATGTCTTTGTTTCGTCGCGCTCGGCCTGGGCCCTCATTGCGGCCTCCTCGGCCTTGGCCTGCAGGTCAGCCATCGTCCGCTGCGCCGCCTCGCGCGTGTAAAACGCATCCAGCGTCTAATGGTGGTGATGTGACGGTTCACAAGAGAAAAGAGAGAGACAGAGAGAGAGGTTGTGAGATGGATAGTTATCTCACCGAAGCAACATGTGTGTGCGTGTGCGTTTGTATTTGCATTTGCATTTGTGTGTGCGCGTGTTTGTATTTGTATTTGTATTTGTATTTGTATTTGTATTTGTATTTGTATGCGGAGTATTTGTATTTGTATTTGTGTGTGTGTGTGTGTGTGTGTGTGTGTGTGTGTGTGTGTGTGTGTGTGTGTGTGTGTGTGTACCTTTGGCCCGATGCGCTTGAGCATCTCCTTGGGGAAGAGGCGCAGGAGCTCCCAGCCCTTCTCCAGCGACTGGAACACCGTCCGGTTCTCATACGGACCTGCAACAGCACAAGCACACACGAAGCCAGAGGTGGCGGGGCGTGGATGGGGCAGAAGGCGTTTGAACGACACACGAAATGAACAGGCTCGAGGTGAGAAGGGGAGATGAAGTTGCCATTACACCACAATAATAACACCATGCCACCACCGCCACCACCACCACCGGCACAATCACGCTGCATGCCTCACCCTGGCTGATAAAGTGCCGCTCAAACTTCTCGAGAAACTCGAGGTAGAGGAGATCCTCGGAGGTGAGCGCCTCCTCGCCAACAACAGCCTTCATTGCCTGCACATCCTTGCCAATCGCATAGCACGCATACAGCTGGTTGCTAACGTCGCCGTGGTCCTTACGCGTCATGCCCTCGCCTGCACCGCAGCAACCAAACAAGCCGAGGGGAAAGCAGGTGACGCAGTGAGAGGGTGTAGAAGCAGGGACAGCGGTGGTGGTGGTGGTGGTGGTGGGCAACACAAGCGGAAAAGAACATTTTCCAGACGCAATTGGCAATAGGAAGAGCACCGTGCAGTGCACACCACAACACCACACAACACAACACAACACAACACAGCACAGCACAGCACAGCACAGCACAACACAACACAACACCACACAGCACAACACAGCACAGCACAACACACCACAACACAACACACAAACACACCACAACACAACACAGCATCACATCACAGTGGCAACGGGGGCCGCACCGATGGCGCTCTTCATGAGACGGGAGAGGGAGGGGAGGACGTTGATGGGCGGGGAAATCTGGCGGTTGTGCAGCTGGCGGTCGACGTAGATCTGGCCCTCCGTGATGTAGCCCGTCAAATCAGGGATGGGATGTGTAATGTCTACAGCAGCAGAAAGAAGGGGGGGGGGGTTCGTTACACAGCGGAACATTGGGAACAACACGGGCGAGAGAGTGGTAGCGACACATCACAGCTGTTGTTGTTGTTGTTGTTGTTCACGACAGCAATCTTCCCTCGCTCGAGCACGCTTGACTTGACCAACAAGACTGACCGTCGTTTGGCATGGTGAGGATGGGAATCTGTGTGATGGAGCCGTTGCGGCCCTCAACACGGCCCGCGCGCTCGTAGATGGTCGCAAGATCGGTGTACATGTAACCGGGGAAACCGCGGCGGCCTGAAAACCCACAACGGCAGTGGCGGTGGTCGCGGTGGTGGTGGAAGCGGGGTGAATGAACTCATGATGATGGAAAAAGGCAGAGTACTGTGCATCCCAACACACTCTCGCAACAAGCGCTGCTGTCAACGCAAACCACATCGCACGCCCACATGCATGCATGCACGAACACACGAGTGCGAGTGCACGACCTCAAACAACCACCATCACCACCACCATCACAATTATCATTGCCACCACCACCACCACCACCACCACCATGTATTACCTGGGACCTCCTCGCGAGCGGCAGAGACCTCACGAAGGGCTTCGGCGTAGGAGCTCATGTCCGTCAGGATGACAAGGACGTGCTTCTCGCACTGGTAGGCAAGGTACTCCGCGGTGGTCAGGGCAAGGCGGGGCGTGATGATGCGCTCAATCGTCGGGTCGTTGGCCAAGTTCAGGAACAGCGACACCCTGCCACACACACACACATACGCAGCACACGACCGGTGAGGACATCACACCATTCACCGTGGGCCACCAGCCAGCCACAACACAACACGACAAGCAGCATCATCTACCACCACACGCAACACCATCACCACTGTTGTAACCGTCACCACCACCACCATGGTCATCAAAGTCTCCCCGAGGTCGTGATTGCATGGTGCGCACCTCTCCATGGACCCGTTCTCCTCAAAGTCCTGCTTGAAGAAGCGGGCTGTCTCCATGTTGACTCCCATGGCCGCAAACACAATGGCAAAGTTGTCCTCGTGGTTGTCCATCACGCTCTTGCCCGTGTTCTGCTTGACAAGACCGGCCTGGCGGCAAATCTGCGCTGCAATGTCGTTGTGGGGGAGACCAGCGGCAGAGAAGATGGGAATCTTCTGCCCGCGCGCAATACTGGCAGCGGCAAGCGTGCAAGTGAACGCCATGGTGATGGTGGAGAGGGTGCACGTGAGGGGAGGTGATGAATGCGGTGGTGGTGGCAGAAAAGGGGAGGGTGCGGTCCGTGCATGTGAGAAGTCAATGAAAACGAGCAAACCACAAACAACAGACGACAACAACAAGCTCAGCCGCACTGCAGTACTGCACACACACACACACGCACACACACAGAGAGGTGCGGAGGAGAGGTGGCACGCACCTGTTCATGACGTCAATGGCGGAGATACCGGTCTGAATCATCTCCTTGGGGTACAGGCGCGTGTACGGGTTGATGGGCTGACCCTCAATGTCAAGGAAGTCCTCAGCAAGCACACGTGGACCTACGATGAAGCAGCAGCGGCAGCAGCAGCAGTCGTCGTGCATGAGCGGTCGTTGAGGCGAATCACATCGTGGATGCAAATTTGTGAAGAGAAAAGAAAATGACCACACACACAACACACAAGGCACACACAGACAACACATACAACACACACACACACATACACACACAACACACACGACATACACGAGACACACACAACACATACAACACACACACGACGCACCGTTGTCGATGGCCTTGCCGCTGCCATCGAAGACGCGACCAAGCATGTCCTCGGAGACGGGGGTGCGGAGAATGTCGCCAGAGAACTCACACACAGTGTTCTTGGCATCAATGCCTGCACCGCACGGCAAAAAGACAGTCACGTCAGACCAACGCGTGCCAACAACCACTAACCACCATGAGACACATTGGGGACGTCCACTGTGCATGTGGAAACAGCAAGAGGCATTTGGGACGCACCTGATGTGCCCTCAAACACCTGCACGACGGCGCGCTTGCCAGACACCTCAAGCACCTGCAGCCACACCAAACCAACAACATGCATCAAACGTGGTGGTGGTGGTGTAGTTGTTGTTGAGGCGATGGGCGTGAGCCGGTATGTCGGATTGCAAGCACTGACAACACACATAACCCGCAATCACAAGTGTCTGCATCCGGGAATCATAGCACCTGGCCGCTGCGGATGGTGCCATCGGACAGGCGAAGGTTGACAATCTCGGAGAACTTGGGGAACTTGACATTGTCCAGCACAACCAGAGGACCGTTGACGGCCGTCACGGTGCGGTATGCTGGATGGTTGCAGAACGGGAAACATGAACCACACGGAGAGCGGAGGAGTCGACAACAAAACAGCTGGGGGGGATGGAGCACACTACATGCCTGCTCCTCCTCTCTGTCTCTGTCTGTCTCTGACGCTCTCTGCTCTCTGTCACTTTGTTTTCCATCTCTCTCTTCTCTTCTCTCTCTCTCTCTCTCTCTCTCTCTGGTGTCAGGGAACACTAGCGCCCCTATAACCGTACTCCCTTCAACCAGTCAATGCGGCTGGAACACACTCCGGCTAGTGCAGGTATGGACAGCCACGAGCGTAAATAGGGAGCGGCCAATCTCTCTCTCTCTCTCTCTCTCTCTCTCTCTCTCTCTCTCTCTCTCTCTCTCTCTCTCTCTCTCTCTCTCTCTCTCTCTCTCTCTCTCTCTCTCTCTCTCTCTCTCTCTCTCTCTGTGTGTGTGTGTGTGTGTGTCACACACAATCACACACGCACACACAACCACCACACAATCACACTGACCAAGGCGTGGCTGTGCGATGTAATCACGGACAACAGCCTCCGCGTGGCAGCGGGCAGCATCTGTGGAAGTCAGGGACATGGTGGACCAGTCTATTGTCGTTGCGTCGTGGTTTGGTGTTGGTGTTGTCGCGCGTGCGTGGTGAGCGAAGATGTGAGGGCAAGATAAGCACAGCAAGCACCGTGATTGTGGTTGTGACGTGTGTTGTGAGAATGTGATTGTGGTTGCAGCTTTATTTATTGCTGAGTGCGCACTCTGGAAGGGAGAAGCAAGCCGCCGAGCTACAACTGTGTGCAGTACCACCAAATATAGCTCTGCCTCCGCCTCTCCAACAACAGCGCACACAGGGAGCAAGCCATGGGCCCCTCCACACACCTTGTTGTGGTTGATGGAGACAGGGGAAGGGGTGGAAGCGTGGGCGATATGTGGAGCAAAAGGAGATGAACAAGCCCTGTGTGCTGCTGTGCGGTGTTTGCGCTTCCTCCAAAGTGGACGATTGGCGAATATCTTCAAAGACACCTCCCAAGCAAGGGATCTGGGAAACTTTGCCTTTGTGAACGAACGACAAGGTCAAAATTGCTTTTGGGCATTACCCTCAACTTTTCTTCTTTTTTTTTGTATTGTTGCAGAGAGAGTTGTGAGTCATCGCCATTGCTTGGGCCCGTTGCACACGGCAAAACTCGAACACAAACGACGACGAAGAAAGAGCAAGCAGGAGAACGCGGTGAGTGGGATGGATGGTGGATGGTGTGAGGAAGAAGGCAAGGGGGGATGGCATGGTGGAAGAGCAAAAGGTTGCGGCTTTGTGTGGGCTTTGGTGACAGGGAGAGATCAGCAAGCTCACACCCGTGTTGTCTGCAAAACAGGCTGGCATCATGAGCGACTGGACAGACAACCCGTTTGCACAGGGCGATGACAACGCCGACAATCCGTTCAGTGACCCCTCGGTATGCATCGTGTGTCGTGCGTGCGTGCGTGTGTGTGTGAATGTGTGCGTGCGTGCGCGTGTGTGTGTGTGTGTGTGGGTGGGTGGGTGTGTGTGGGTGGGTGTGTGTGTGTTGTGCGTATGCTCTGTGTGTGTGTGTGTTGGAATGGACGCCAACCTCATGTGCGCACATGTGCAAAGCCTGTCCTGACACGGATGAATGTGCGATATGACTGTGGGTGTTTGTGGTGCATGTTCTCAGGTGACTGGAGCACAGACAAAAGTGCCCGAGTACAACCCGTTTGATCAACCAAAGGTGCGCTTCTCATGCGCACATGGAGGCGTGCGTGGAGAGTGTGTGTGTGTATGTGTGTGAATCTGTTTCATGTGACAGCATCATGTGTGACAAACAAAACAATGCTGAAAGGAAGAGTGGCTTTTCGAACACATTCACTCACACACACACATACACATTCATTCACACGCACATACGCACACGCATACACACACACACTCTCTCTCTCGCACCAATGTCGCCTGCGTGTAGACATCTGATGTGAACCCCAACAGTCCAACGGCAACGACGACGGCTGCGGCGGCAACCACGTCTTCGTCATCGACCAATGCGGCCGTGTTTGGCTCCTCTTCACCAGAGCCCGCCACCATGCAGCCCTCGCAGCCTGCACAGGACTCCAGCAGCACCGATGCAGACGTTCGTGTGCTTCTGTGTGTGTCTTTGTCTGTGCGTCTTGTCTGTGGCTGTGGCTGTGGCTGTGTCTGTGTCTTTGATTGCTCCTTCAATGTCTTTTCTCCCTCCCCCTCCCAATGTACCTGTGCCACACCCCTCATTGACCTCGATGCATTCTTCCATCTCCGCCTGTTCTCCCTCTCATCTGCATCCTCTCACGTCCATCTTCGTGGTGCTTGTGCGCTGAGTAG
>NW_004754915.1:1209985-1212485 GCF_000188695.1 Salpingoeca rosetta | reverse complement strand
TCGTCCTCGAGCGGTCAGTCGCGCAGGAACACCCAGCTGGTGGACGTCTCGCCCGTGTTAACGGAGAAGCCAGGCTCTGTCAGCGAATAGCAGAGGTACCGGTCAGGTACGTCGCGCACGTACATGGCAGCGCCGCCCTGTTGGTACACCAGCTCTGCGCAGCTCTGCAGGAAGGTGTGGTATGAGTCCACCTGCGACTTGAGCGGCTGCGCCACCCGCGTGCTCCTGCTCGAATCATACACGGCAGCGAACCGCTGGCCGTCAAACGGCGACGAATGCCGCTGCTCCCATTCACCAGCACCTTCAACCCGCAGCACGATCGAGAACGGCGGCGGCGTTGTCGTGGTCGTCGTGGTCGTGGTCGTGGTTGTCGTGGCTGTCGGGTTTGCGGTGGTGTTGGAGTCAGTTGTGCCTTGCTCGAGCGTCGTGGTTGCAGCCGTTGTGGTGGTGGTGGTGGTCGCTGTCGTCGTGGTCTCATCGGGGATGGTGACGGGTGGAACATCGCAGTCACCGACCTCGGGCACGGGTGCCTTGCACACGTAGTGGCGCTTCATGCTGCACCGGCTCACAGACCAGCCACCAGCCACGGTGCCTGTCGGGTGACCCATCTGCACGCAATCCCGGTTGCTTGCTGCATCCATGGGCTGGTTCTCCTGCCACGAGACGAAGCTGCGCTCCTGCTCATCAACCCAGGTGAAGGTGCTGTTGTCCACATCGTCACGGCGGAGGCCAATCCACCGCAGCGATTCCGTGCGTGGGTTCAGGCCAAAGATGAACGCGTTCTCATCCTCGTCATCAATGGTCGCCAGCGTGGCGCCGAGCGTTTGGCACACCTGCGCAGCTTTGCTGTACGGGAGCCGGGCCGCGTTGACGCGGCGAGAATACAAGTAGATGTTGTCCTCATGTGGCATCCAGCTCGTGCACGTAAAGCGACAGCCACCAACCCACTCCCCATCGCGGCATTCGTATGCGGGGTTGCCCGTCTCCACAAGTCCATTCGCACACTCCGCCACACAGGTATCACCGTGATCAACGCCCTTGCAATCTGCCGTTGCACCAAATGGCAGAGCAGGGATGCTCGGGGAGCAGCGAACCATGCTGTCCGTGGTGGTGGTCGTTGTCGTCGTGGTTGTGGTTGTCGTGGTCGTTGTTGTTGTTGTCGTCGTTGTGGTTGTAACGGGGCACTCGAGGTGGTACTGCATCGTGTAGCTGGCCTCTGCCTCATCAAACCCGTACACGCGGATGTAGTGGAATGCAGGGACGCCGTTGGGCTCCATGTACATAAAGTGCTCGTTGTCGTTGGACGACTCCGACAGCGCCACCCACTCGTCGTCCAGGTTGCGCAGTTGCAAATCAAGGTCGCCCTGCCCATGGTCAAAGTACAGGTGCACAGATAGGTTGCCGTTGGCACACAGGAAGATGCTGTAAAAGTCGGCGTCAAGTGAGCAGATGGTGGCGCTTAGCGTGCCGTTGGGGCCAGAGAGCAACGACGCCGTCTCCAGGCTGTCGTTGTTCTCAAACGCGTCATCCAAACAACTAGGTGACGTCGTCGTGGTGGTCGTCGTCGTCGTGGTTGTCGTCGTAAATGGTGTCAGCGTAATCGTGCCTGACCCGGACCCAGATGACGTGCTTGTTGTTGAAGTGGTGGTTGTTGTGGCCGTCGTGGTCGTAGTCGTGGTCGTGGTGAAGGGCGTGAAGGTAATGGTGCCAGACCCAGACCCAGAAGATGTTGTTGATGTTGTGGTGGAGGTTGTGGTGGAGGTAGTGGTTGTGGTTGTGGTGGGGGTGGTGGTTGTGGTGGTTGTCGTCGTCATCGTCATCGTCGTCGTTGTTGTTGTTGTCGTCGTCATCGTCATCGTCGTTGTTGTTGTTGTTGTCGTCGTCGTCGTCGTCGTTGTTGTTGTCGTACTTGTTGTTGTCGTCGTTGTTGTTGTCGTCGTTGTTATCGTACTTGTTGTTGTCGTTGTCGTCGTACTTGTTGTTGTTGTCGTTGTTGTCGTCGTCGTCGTACTTGTTGTTGTCGTCGTACTTGTTGTTGTCGTTGTCGTCGTACTTGTTGTTGTTGTTGTTGTTGTTGTCGTTGTTGTCGTCGTGAATGTGGTTGTTGTCGTTGTGGTGGTGGTAGTGGTGGTCGTTGTCGTCGTTGTTGGGCTGAAAGACAATGTGCCTGAGCCAGAGCCAGAGCTTGTTGACGCGGTGCTTGTTGTTGTGGTCGTGGTTGTGGTGGTGGAAGTTGTCGTGGTTGTGGTTGTGGTGGTGGCTGTCGAGGTGGTGGTAGTGGTGGTGGTGGTGGTGGTTGTTGTAGTTGTCGTGGTTGTGGTTGTGGTTGTGGTTGTGGTTGTGGTTGTCGTTGTCGTCGAAGTGGTGGTTGTGGTTGTGGATGTGGTTGTGGTGATTGTGGTTGTGGATGTGGTTATGGTGGTAGTGGTCGTGGTTGTGGTTGTTGTAGTGGTCGTGGTTGTGGTCGTGGTTGTGGTTGTTGTAGTGGTCGTGGTTGTGG
>NW_004754915.1:1207400-1209885 GCF_000188695.1 Salpingoeca rosetta | reverse complement strand
CGAAGTGGTGGTAGTGGTCGTGGTTGTGGTTGTGGTTGTGGTTGTGGTTGTGGTTGTGGTTGTGGTTGTGGTTGTGGTTGTGGTTGTGGTGGTAGTGGTCGTGGTCGTGGTTGTGGTTGTGGTTGTGGTTGTCGTCGAAGTGGTGGTTGTGGTTGTGGTTGTGGTTGTGGTTGTCGTCGAAGTGGTGGTTGTGGTTGTGGTTGGGCTGAACGAAAGTGTGCCTGAGCCAGACCCAGAGCTTGTCGTCGTACTTGTTGTCGTCGTCGTTGTTGTTGTTGTTGTTGTTGTTGTTGTTGTTGTTGTTGTTGTTGTTGTTGTTGTTGTTGTTGTTGTTGTCGTCGTCGTCGTCGTCGTTGTTGTTGTCGTCGTACTTGTTGTTGTCGTCGTCGTACTTGTTGTTGTTGTCGTCGTACTTGTCGTCGTCGTCGTCGTCGTTGTTGTTGTTGTTGTTGTTGTTGTTGTTGTTGTTGTTGTTGTTGTTGTTGTTGTTGTTGTTGTTGTTGTTGTTGTTGTTGTTGTTGTGGTGGTGGTGGTGGTGGAGGTAGTTGTTGTTGTCCCTGCTGGATTGCTTGTCAGCTCGATACCGGAAATGAATGGCTGCTTGTTGATCTGGTTAAACGAGATCACGAGGGTCTTCGCTGCTGCTGCTTCAAATGTGGTAGTGACAACAGATGCAGAGTACCTGCCCTGCCCGTCATCGGGGGACGAGACCGCGGATGCGACTACAGTGCCGTCCACCACAACGTCAAACAAGCGGGTGCCTGCAGTGTCGTAAAATGTCTCCGCAAAGTACAGCGTAAGTTCGTAGCCACCAGCGGCCGGCACGGCAATCTGATACGTGAGGTCAAACGGTTTCTTCGTGTAGCGATGGGTCCTGTACAGCTCCTGCAGCCCCGCTGCCCTGAAGCCCGTAATCTCTTCGTCCACGCTGAACACAAATGACGTGCCAGAGAACCCAGTGTCTGCAGCCCACACTTGGCCAAGCTCGTCGACAAACGAGCCGCCACCGCAGTTAATTCGGACAACACTTGTTTCGAGATCGTTGTATGCAGTAGCGGTTGTTGCTGTCGTGGTGGTCGTCGTAGTAGTGGTGGTTGTGGTAGTTGTCGTGGTCGTGGTCGTAGTGCTGGTGGTTGTGGTCGTGGTTGTGGTTGTGGTCGTGGTTGTGGTTGTGGTTGTGGTTGTGGTTGTGGTTGTGGTTGTGGTTGTGGTTGTGGTTGTGGTTGTGGTCGTGGTCGTGGTTGTGGTTGTGGTTGTGGTGGTGGTCGTGGTTGTGGTCATGATAGTCGTTGTGGTCGTGGTCGTGGTTGTGGTTGTGGTGGTTGTTGTGGTGGTAGTGGTAGTGCTGGGCTGCATAGTCATGGTTCCACTTCCACTTCCGCTGGAGGTGGTCGTCGCGGCGATCGTGGATGCAGGAGCGGTGGTGGACGATTCGCACACCGCAGCAAAGTCTGTGACACGCACATGTACAGCCATACACACAAATTACACCACAAGCCATGACATACACGTTGAAAGGTTTGATGAGCCAGCTAGTTTCAGGTTGCGCATACACGCACGCACACGCACGCACGCACACGCACGCACGCACGCACACACAGCTTGTATGGCCGGCCAATTTGTTCAGCAAGCAAAATCAGACAGCGCAAAGCGGCCTCCTCTTGAATCACCCAACACCGAAAGCAAGACACTGACTTACCAGCGCAGCAGTCGCCAAACGAATAGCAACTTGGATCACATTGGCAGTTCTGGTTGAGGTTGATGTCACTGCAGCCTCGAACAGCGCAGGTGGTGGCGTCCGTGTTGTCCGTTGTCGTTGTTGCGGGCGGTGTGGCACCCGTCAGCG
Organism: Salpingoeca rosetta; assembly: GCF_000188695.1. Lineage (NCBI taxonomy): Eukaryota > Choanoflagellata > Craspedida > Salpingoecidae > Salpingoeca > Salpingoeca rosetta. The sequence goes on along the minus strand of NW_004754915.1, from coordinate 1,208,039 downwards.
TTGCGGGTGCAGCCGTGGACACTGGGGCTTCCGTTGTTGTGGTGGTGGTGGGCGCCTGAGTTGTGGCGCACAACGTCGCAAAGTCTGTAAAGAAGACACACGAACAAACAAAGAGAACCGCATCAGATTGAGGGCGAGTGCACGTGGTTGGAAGTGCTGAGGGACAAAAGAAAGTGGCAGAGTCGACAAAGCAGCAAAAGAGCATGTTCACAGACGTGGAGCTACATACACGAAGTTTCACGAGCACTTGCGCGCGCGTGCAACGACACATGCGTACGTATCAACACACACACACACACACACACACACACACACACACAAACACACACACTCAAAATCGCTCTCCCACACATGCTCGCGTACGCACCGGAGCAGCAGTCCCCAAAGTTGAAACAGTCGGGATCGCACTGGCAATCTGCGTTGAGGTCCACGCTGCCGCAGCCGCGAGTGGCACAGAGGCTCTCCGCAGTGCTTGTCGTGGTTGCTGGAGCTTGTGTAGTTGAAACGGTGGGGCAGGTGATGGCGATGGAGAGCGTGTATGTGGCGCCACTGCTTGCCTCTGCAGCGACGCCGATGAAGAAGTCATCGTGTGGGCCAGCGCTGCCAGAGATGGTGGCGCTGGTGCCAGTGACGGTGCCA
>NW_004754915.1:1189900-1199900 GCF_000188695.1 Salpingoeca rosetta | reverse complement strand
AAGCTCATCACCGTCACAGAGCAGGTATGCACATGTGTGACTGTGTGTGCATTTGAATGTGCGTGTGTGTGTGTGTGTGTGTGTGTGTGTGTGTGTGTGTGTGTGTGTGTGTGTGTGTGTGTGTAAGTGTGTATTTTTTTTTGCGTAGTTGTGTCAATATGCATTTGCGCACGTGTTTGTCCATATGTGTGTGTGTCAGTGCTGGCGCGGTTGTCATGCTTGCATATCCTTCGCTCGCTCATTTCTGTTCACGGTGAACCCTGATCACATGCCATCAGTTCCTGGTGGCGGCGGACGTGACGGGCGGCAACGCGCTCTTCAACATCGTCGTCGACACAGACCAGGTGACCACGCCGCGAATGCGCAGTGGCTGACTGGATAATATGTTGGGCATTTTCTTGCTCCCAACACACCTCACTCACACAACACAACACAACACACACGCTTACACAACACGACACACTCACTCACTCACACATCCCGCTCACCATCAATGCCGCCCCGCCTCCACCATCTGTCCCCTCTGCAGACTGCGTCGCGAATTCTGCAGCACATGAACGAGAAGCGGCTGCCTGGACGCGTGTCGTTCCTCCCACTCAACCGCCTGCGCCCGTCCACTGCCACCCTGCCGCCCTCGGACGAGTACACCCCGCTCGTCGACTATATCGCCGCGGACCAGCGCTTCCTCCCAGCCGTCAAACACGTCTTTGGAAAGTGAGTAACGGGGTGCTTGGTTGTGTGCTTGTGTGACCGAGTGTGTGTGTGTGTGTGTGTGTGTGTGTGTGTGTGTGTGTGTGTGTGTGTGTGTGTGTGTGTGTGTGTGTGTGTGTGTGTGTGTGTGTGTGTGTGTGTGTGTGGGTTGTGCTGCGTTTGATTTGCGAGACCCATGTACATGCCTCACACCCTCCCCCCCCCACCACACACACCCCATTCCCCAGGACGTTTGTGTGTCGGGAGCTGAAGGTGGCGCAGCGGGTTGCGGACCAGCACAACATCGACGCCATCACGCTGGAGGGCGACCGCGTGTCGCGCAAGAACGTGATCAAGGGCGGATGGGTCGACGACCGCACGAACCGCCTCATGCTGCAGCAGGACATTGCCCACTACGCCCACCAGCACACCGCGTACGTCAAATCAGATACAAGGGGGTTGGAGATTGGGCGGCAAGGGTGATGTGAGCTGCTTTGTTGTGTGCGTGTGTGTGTGTGTGTGCGTGTGTATGTGTGTGTGTGTGCGTGTGTGTGCGCGTGTGTGAATGGGATCGCTGCATACCGTTTGCGAGTTGTCGTGCCTTGTGATAATCTTCTTTCTCGCCCTCACGCTTGAACGCGCGCCCACCCACACTTCCTTCGGTATTCGCGTTCACCCCCCGCTGCAGGAAGAAAGCCAAGTACGACGAGCTGGCATCAAACGTCGCAAAGGCAGAACAGCATGTACGCGCAGCCACTGCAGACACAGCTGGAATCACTGTGCACGTTTTACTTCGTGTTTACAGGGGGGGGGGGCATTTGTGATGTGCTGTCATTTGCGGGAGGGAGGGGGGCACGGTGCCATGCAACCATCGTGACGCTGACGTTCATACGATGTGCACACACTGTCAATGTGCCATGTGTGACTACTGGTGTTCAGGTGACGAATGTTGTGTCGAAGGTGAGCAATGCGGAGGAGAGCATCAGCAAGGAGAAGAACGCCATCGAGTCTGCACAGGTGAGACGAAGCAGCCGTGATGTGCATGCGCTTGTTTTGTGCGCTAATGTTATGATGAACCATGGAATGATGTTTTGGAATGATACAATGACGCCATGCGCAACCTCGTCGACATGCGTGCACACCAGCGTTCCCTTTTCCCCTTCACACAAACACACAAACACACACAAACACACACAAACACACTCACTCACACACACACACACACACACACATACACACACGCCCTCTTGATCGCCTTGTTGCTTGCGTGGCCAGGCGGACGCGGCGCCGCTGCAGCAGTCCATCTCGCAGCTGGAGGCGGCGGTGCCGGAGTTGGAGGAGCAGGTGGCCGCGCTCACAGACAAGATTGCCCGCACGCAGTCCCGCATCGACTCGCTCGAGACGGAGATGGGTAGCGACCTCGAGTCCCAGCTTGACCAGGACGCCCAGCAAACGGTGCGCTGCTGGTGCTGTTTGGAAAGGGGAAGGGGTGTGCATGTGTGTTGTGTGTGTGTGTTGTACTTTGTATGTGTATGGTGAGTGTTGTACTTGTGTGCGTGCGTGTGTATGTGTGTGTTGTACTTTGTGTGTGTGTGTGTGTTTTTTTTTTTTTGCTTGATCTTACCGCTGCCACACACACGTGCATCATCATTATCGTCATCATCGTCAGCTGGCGTCGCTGTCCGAGGAAATTGAACAGGCGCGAACCAACCTCCACGCCATCATCACGGAACTCTCAGGTCTGTGTGTGTGTGTGTCTGTGTGTGTGTGTCTGTGTCTGTGTGTCTGTGTCTGTGTCTGTGTATGTGTATATGCTTGTGCGTGTGCACAGTGTCGTTGCAACTGCGTGCCATTGCGCGTATGTGTATATGTGTGTTCTGGTGCCTCACGACTGCGTTTGTGCTGGCGCCGTGTGCACAGATGTGGAGCAGCAAAAGGACACGCTGGAGAGCGAGATCAACGGCCATCTGGAGAAGCGCAAGCAGCAGCTTGAACAGGTGAGGGTGGTGGTGGTGATAATGGTGGTGATGATGATGATGATGATGATGATGATGATGATGATGATGATGATGATGATGATGATGATGATGATGATGACGATGATGATGATGATGATGATGATGATGATGATGATGGCGTTTGACGTGGGGGGGGGGGGGCAACGTGATGTCAGCTTGCATTGGGGGTTGGCGCCTGTGTACTTTGTTGTTGTACAGCTGTCTTGCGACATGACAATGATTGTTGTGTTGACAGCTGATCTCACTGCGTGTGCACCACCTCCTGCGCGTGTACATCTGCGCAGGAACTGGAGACGAGTGACGAGGTGCTCAAAGGAACGGCCATCGAAACACTCAAGACCCAAATCAGCAACACCGACGAGGTGATGCACGGCATGAGAAGCATACACGCACAAACGCGTGCACACACAAAAGCACACACACACACACACACACACACAAGAGCACACACACACACAAGAGCCCACACAGGCACACACACACACACACAAGAGCACCGGTTCACGTACTGCAGCCGTATCGCGTGTGCTCACCACCTGTTCCCTCCGCCCTGTTTGCTGTTCCGTTTCGCGTGTTCAGGATTTGGCCAAGCTGAAGCAGGAGCTGCGGGCAAAGGAGGCAGAACGCACAAACAAGGAGGAAAAGAAATCCAAACTCGAGAGCGAGGTGACGTCGTTGATGGTGATGGTGGTGGTGGTAATAATGGATGATGATGATGATGAGTGCGTCAGTTCATTAGCGCGAATGTATCGCTGTGCACATGTGTTTGCCCACTTGGCGTTGTTCCGCTCTCCGCGTGGTGTGATTGCTGCGCTCACTCATATTCGTGTGTGTGTGTGTGTGTGTGTGTGCAGGTGAAGAAACTGCTTGCTGAGCAGACACAGCGGGATGCTGGCAGCGACCACACGGACGAGGAACTGACACAGCTGTTGGCCAAGCGCTCCCAACTCCGCGAGAAGAAGGTAACACCCGTGCACACGGGCATGTGCATATTTATGGATGTGCAGATAAACATGCACACACGCGCGCACTCTTACATGTACGATTACCAACCACATGTGTGTGTGTGTGCACAGGAGAAACTGCTTGCTCAGATTCGGGATCTCGGAGCGCTGCCGAGCGACGCGTTCCAGAAATACGCAGAGACGGGTGAGACAACGGCAACGATGGTGGTGATCATCATGGTGGTGGTAACAATGATGGTGACGATGAATGATCTGTGGTTTGTCTGCTTTACCCTCTCCTCGTCCTCCTCGTCCCCCGCCCGCTCACGTCGGTGCCGCGTGTGTTTCTGCAATGTCAGACATCAAGACCTTGTACTCGAAGTTGCAGCGGGTCAACAAGAAGCTCAAGAAATACAGGTGTGTGGCTGAATGCCACTTTGCTACCTTCTGTCGCCCACACACACACACACACACACACACACACACACACACACACACACACACACACACACACACACACACACACACACACACACACACACACACACACACACACACACACACAAACAAACACACACACACAAACAAACACACACACATTCACGTGCTCCCATCCACGCGCTCCCTCCCCCTTTACCCCCCAACGCACACCCCAAACAGCCACGTGAACAAGAAGGCGCTTGATCAGTACATTTCGTTCAGCGAGCAGCGCGATGCTCTTGTCTCGCGCAAGGACCAGCAGGACAGCGGCGACAGCGCAATCACAGAACTCATTCAGGTCCTCGACGCACAGAAGCACGAGGCCATCAACCTCACCTTCAAGCAGGTTTGTGTCAATGTGCATGCTTATGTGCGTGTGTTTGTGTGTGCATGTTTGTGCTTCTGTTTGTGCTTATGTTTGTGCTTCTGTTTGTGCTTATGTTTGTGCTTATGTGCGTGTGTATGTGTGTGTTTGTGCCAATATGTGCATGTTCTTGTGTGTGTGCTTGCATCCCCTTGTCACTGCTCGTGTACTTGTGCTGCCTGCCTTATCTTGCCCATGCTGTGTTTGCATTCCTAGCATTTACCCACATCCCCCTCCCCCCTGTTGCATGGTGCTCCCCTCCTTGCACGACAGGTTGCGAGCCACTTCAAGGCCGTCTTCAAGGAGCTTGTTCCCCATGGCGAGGCGTCACTCGTCATGCAGCGTGCCGACCCAACTGCCGGTTTGTTAACGGCCACCCGTGCTGCTGATGGTGATAGTGGTGGTGATGGTAGTGGTGATGGTGGCCGGTGCTTGCCAACGTTGACGTGTTTGAGTCGCATTGCTGGCGTTTCGTGGGGTTGCGCAGCACACTGCTCACGCGACTGCCCTGCATTGTGTCATTTCATCCTTTCTTCTCTCCAGAATCGCAAGAGAGCGGGACTCTGAGCGCCCCCGACTCTGTACGCCTGGGTGACAATGCGTGCACGCGTGGTTGCCGTGCTTGCATGGCCCAATGCATCATCCCGCACCACAGACACATCGCGCCCAGCATTTTGTTCTTCAGCACCTTTATGATGAACACTGTTTCTCACAACCATCACCACGATGAACACTGTTTCTCACAACCACCACCACCACCACCACCCCCCTCCCCGTCAGGATGTGCCTGCGCATGTGCGGCTGCGCCAGACGACGACAACGGCGTATTCAGGCGTTGCCATCCGCGTCAACTTCACGGGCAAGGGTCAGTCCGCTGATGGTCATGGTGACGAAGACGAAGGGGCGATGTCAGTGATGTGGTGAAGATAGGAAGGTGGCCTCGTGTGTGCGAGCTGATGTGACACAGTCACACACTTGCACATGCACAACGTACACATGCATCGCGTATAGCAGCCAACTCACACTCACTCGCACACACCGAACTCTCACACACACACACTCACACACTCTCTCTCACTCGCACACACACTCACACTCACACACACTCACACACACTCACTCACAGGCGAGGATACGCACATGCTGCAGCAGCTGTCTGGTGGGCAGAAGTCTCTTGTTGCGCTTGCGCTCATCTTTGCCATCCAGCGGTGTGACCCGGGCCCCTTCTACCTGTTTGACGAGGTTGACCAGGCACTCGACCCCGCCCACCGCAGCGCCGTCGCCCGCATGATCTACAAGGCTTCCCGCGATGCACAATACATCACGACCACATTCAGGTGCGTGTGTGTATGTGTGTGTGTGTGTGTGCGTGTGTGTGTGTGTGTGAAATTTGCTTGTCCTCCTCCTCCCACTTTTGCGCTCACACGACCACCCCCCCCACACACACACACACACGATCACAGGCCTGAGCTGCTTGAGCGGTGCGACAAGGTATATGGCGTGACGTTTGCCAACAAAGTCAGCCACATCAACGTCGTATCAAAGGAAGAGGCACAGACCTTCATTGATGAGAGCCAGGACTGAGAGTGAGTGAAATGCAGCGTTGCACATCACCACCATCACCACCATTGTCACCATCACTTCTCCCTCTGTCTTATTTCTTCCGCTCTTCTTGTGCTTTTCATTGTGCACCTTTGACCAAACACATCCCATCCCAGCCCATCCAGTCAAGCCATCAACCAGTCGATAGTGATGTCACATCACACATCATTAAACGTTGCACAGCCTTGTCGTGCTCTTCGTGCTGCAAAACACCATTCAGACAAGTTTCATTGTGGATGCTCTGCTCTGATTGGTCGATTTGCATTGTTTCCGTTTGACTGTTGTTGGTAAAAGCCCGAAAGTGCGCATTTGTTCAGTGGCAATAAATGGAGAAAAGCTCCATTCTCAGGCACACAGGTGAGGTCTCCTGCTACGCGAGTGGGTGAATGAATGGTGGCGGCTGAGGGGACAACAACCTTGAGTGAGCGACCATGTTGTTGGGTGGGGGGGGGGGGGGGGAAGCACAGACCTAGAGACCGCACCCCAAGAAGCAAGCAAGAAGAGAAACAAGCAACTGCTCCCTTTCCCCACCCACACATCTCAATCTCGAGTCGTCACACGCACACACACACACACACACACACACACACACACACACACACGAGTCTCTCTCCTCTTCTGACCCTTGCTACTCCATTTGACACGCACAGTTCCTTTGTTGCCTGCAAGCACGCAACACGATTGGTTTGTGATAACCGCAGCATCCTCCGTTACCCTCCACACACACACACACACACACACACACACACACACACACACACACACACACACACACACACACACACACACACACACACACACACACACACACACACACCTCGCAGGCTTGTTTTGACCAGCCACCCTCGCAGAGCATTGGCTCGGCCAGACAGACACACCTGATTTGATTCATTGCAGGTAGGGTTGAACCGCACCCCAATGCACAGCCACAGCCATGCCTTTGTTTGTGGTCATGCGACGCAGTCACCACACCTCAGTCAATTGCTCCTCCTCCTCCTCCGTCTTCTTGAATATGTGTCTTTGGTCCCTAGTACACGTGCATCGTTCTCTTCTTGTCCTCCTCCATTCTTCTTCTCGCTGTAATCTGTCGTTCCACCTGTCCTCCCTCCCTGTGGCTGAACCACTCACGCATACGTACTTATCACCACTCAACCACTTTCTCGTTCCATCACGCACACACACACACACACACACACACACACACACACACACACACACACACACACACACACACACACACACACACGTACGAACTGACCTCTGTCCCAAACCCCTTGCATTGCACACTCCAACGCCGCCTTGCCCCTCCCCCATCTTTTGCAGTGACCGCCCAGCACCGTGTCTGTACACGTTTGCTCATCACTGTACAAGATGGGGAAGACTCGAGTTCATCCCCAAGCGCACAAGCGTGCGCGACAGCACCACGGCTTGGTCATGGCTGCCACAGCGATCGCAGTCATCCTCGCTCTCGTGCCTGCAAGCACGGCACAGCGTGAGTCCTTCCATATTTGATACTTGACATTTAAACTCACATCAAACGCCCAAACGTTCTCTTTTCACGCCATGCCGTCGCTCACGCAGCCGATTCCAATGCCAACGGCACAGATCGTGGTTCCGCTTTCAACCTCTTGCTCACCCCCCCCCCAAATACACACACACACACACTCACCCACTCACACGCACACCCACTCACACACGCACACTAACTGCTCCCTCCACCTTGCACCTCCACGCCTATCTCCTCTCCCTCCCCCTCTCCTCTACATGCAGCACCATGCCTGACGATCCAGGAAGCCGGGTTTGAGACGCCCGCGCTCTCTGCTGGCGAGATCCGCGCGTTCTCGTCAAGCGTGTGGGACACGGACTCGTCCTTCAACCTCCGCCAGCCATCCCCGATTGCCGCGTCCCAGGGCGTCTTCGCCATCGACGCTTCATCGGCCGCCCTCTTCCAGGTGCTCAACGACACGTTCCAGCCATACCGCGAGTACGAGCTCACCGTCGACACGCTCAGGTTCTCCGGTACCGTGTACGAGGACATCAGCGGCTTCTACCTGACGCTTGGCTCCGTGGCAAACCCGTTCGCTGCCGGTGTCAACGTCGTCAGCACAGCCAGCCTCGCTGAGGACGTCGTGGAGACACACTCCGTCACCGTGCGCGTCACGGGGGACAGCGCACTTGTCGGGGACCAGATTCGTGTGGGCGTCGCCTTGTACGGCAGCGGCAACTCGCCCCTCTTTGACAACTTTGAGCTCTGCATCATTGAGCAGACTTCTACTTCCACGTCCACTTCCACCTCCACGTCCACGTCCACGTCCACGTCGACCTCAACCTCCACGTCCACCAGCACCAGCACCACTACCAGTACTTCCACCTCCACCTCAACCTCCACCTCCACATCTACCAGCAGCACCACGTCCACCTCCACGTCAACGTCCACATCCACGACGACATCCACATCGACGTCGACTTCCACCTCCACCTCCACCTCCACGTCCTCCTCCACGGAAACAGAGGCGTTTATCGACGAAGGCCTGGACAACTTTGAGTCGCCCGTGATCGCAGACGGCGCCTTTGTTGCTCTGGACGGCAACAGCGACTGGACCACCACCTCGCAGGCCCTCTTCATCGTCGCCGCCCCCAACACCCTGCTGCCAGACCCGTACCCTTCGGGCCAGCGCCAGGGCGTTGTGTGCCTGCACTCCGCGTCGACGGGCCGCTCGTGCTACATGCGGCTGCCGCTCATCAACAACAGCACCGGCGAGGCGTTCACGTTCCGCCCGCTCGTCACGTTCCGCTTCCGCGCGTATGTGTTGCGCAACCTCGACGTGACTTACCCAATGACCAACACCATCACCATCAGCCTCCAGCGCGCAGACACGCACGCGGTTGTGGCATCCGCCACCATCGACCCAACAGAGTTTGACGGGAACTCCACAGAAACCATGTTGGAGGTGGAGCACGAGGTGATGTTTTCCAGCCCCGAGAAGCACGTGGGCATTGAACTTGAAATGGCGTTCAACGGCACAGGACCCTCGCTTGCTGTGGACGAGGTGGACTTTGCTCGCATCGCCTTCTGGGAGCGCGACACGACCACATTCACCACCACCACCACCACAACAACAACAACAACGACGACGACCACGACCACCACGACGACCACCACAACGTCAACCACAACAACCACCACCACCACCACCATGATGACAACGACCTTCACCACGACCACAACCACAACCACAACCACAACGACCACCACAACAACAACAACTACCACAAGCACATTTGAGGGCATGTGCACGGGTCTTCCGGAAAGCGGTACGTTCCAGAGTTGTTTAAATGGATGTGATTATTGTGCGTGTGTGTGAGTGAGTTTTGTGTGTGTGTGTGTGTGTGAGTATTGCGTGTGTGTGTGTGTGTATGAGTGTGAGCATTGCGTGTGTGTGTGTGCGCGCAAGTCGTTGTCTATATATGTATGTCTTCTTATTTTCGTTTTGGAGTCTTTTTCCCGTCCTCCACATTAAGCTAGCTTGCACCCCTCATGCATGCATGCACCCATCTATATCATGTGATGTTTGGTGGGCAGATGGCTTCATCTTGTTCGAGAACTACGGCTACGCCGTCATCAGCAGCGTGAAGGTCGCACGGGACGATGCAGAGGTGCTGTGCGAGGACCTCGGCGCCACGCTAGCTGCCGTTCGCTCGCCGCGCGAGAATGCGTTTCTCGCCTGCCTCTTCAACACCTATGCCCGCGTCTCTTCGGTACGTGCCTGCGCGCCTGCATGCGTGTGTGTGTGTGTGTGTGTGTAGGTGTGTGTCTGTGTGTGTGTGTGGGGGGGGGGGTGTAAGTGTGTGTATGTGTGTGTGTGTGTGTGTATGTGTGTGTGGAAATATGTGTCTGAGTG
>NW_004754915.1:1175455-1189251 GCF_000188695.1 Salpingoeca rosetta | reverse complement strand
GCATATGTGTGTGTGTGTGTCTGAGATATTCATAGATATTTATACATCCCCCCATGTGTGCGTGTATCCACAAAAGTGTGTGCTATATAGCAATTGATACACTCACACACACACACACACACACACACACACACACACACACACACACACACACACACACACACACACACACACACACACACACACACACACACACGTGCCCCTCCGCTTTTCCTTTTCTTTAGGTCCACGTCCACATCTTCGACCACTTCGACCTCAACGAGCTCGTCCACATCGACTTCCACTTCCACCTCAACTTCAACGTGAGACATCTACAGACACGTATCGCTGATGGGTGCAGTGGCTGCTTGATACAATCACACTGTACTCACGTCTCTTACCGCCTTACAACACCTGTAAACTTGTGCTTCGTTTCTCTTCGTTTCTTCTTTCTGTTCTTTCCGTTTGCTCCTCGTTGATTTTTTTCCGTTGCTTGCGCAGAACCACATCGACGTCATCTTCCACGTCGACATCCACTTCATCTTCGACCTCCACATCCACATCCACCTCAACCTCGACCAGCACAAGCACCTCAACAACTAGCTCCACCAGCACAAGCACGTCCACATCCACCTCATCTTCCACTTCGACCTCCACATCCACATCAACGTCAACATCCACCTCAACAACTACATCCACGTCCACATCTTCCTCATCATCAACATCAACCAGGTATGCGAGCTGCCACGTCCAACACGATGAAGGGGTGCAGCTGATGATAACACCACAACCATGCGTTCGCTCGCTGTGTCCACTATCATCTCCTTGTATGCACGTGCCTTTTCTCCCTCCTGAATCTTTTCACCCCCTGCTCTCATCCTCTTTCCACCCTCACCTTACTTTCCCCACCTCAATTCCTCCTCTCCCTGCCGTTGTAGCACCTCGACCTCCACCTCCACCAGCTTCACCCTCCGCTGCCCAGAGGCCAACGGCTGGTACGACCACGGCGAGCGCGAGTACCGGTATGTGGACGTCAAACTGGCGCAGCCGGACGCGCAGGCGACGTGCGAGGCATTTGGCGCCAACCTCACGTCCATCAACAGCGAGGACGAGTTCGACTTCTTCCTGCGCTTGCTCGAGTTTGAGGCCGCAGAGGACATCAAGGAGATCTGGACCGGTGGTCACTTCCTCCCATTCAACGGCTTTGGTGCGCATACTACTGCTGCTGCTGCTGCTGCTGCTGCTGCTGCTGCTGCTGCTGGTGGTGGTGGTGGTGGTGGTGGTGACACTCCTTATGGTTACTGGTACTCCTTATGGTTACTGGTACTCGTTGTGGTAGTGGGTGTTGTGGTGCCTCTTTGAGGGTCGCTCCCCACTCCTAACTTTCTCCTCTCCCTCGTTCCCTCCTCTCCCTGTTCTGCTGATGTTCCTCACACGACATATGTTTGATCTGTGCTCATGACAGAATGGGTGGATGGGTCATCCACGGACTTTGAGCTGCCGTACGCTATTGGTGAACCAACGCGAACGTCGCGGGAGGACTGCCTCCTCTTCAACTTCAGGTGACCTTCAACGAGACTTTTGATGTTTGTTCAATATGGCATATCATGTTGTTTCTCCGCACAACACACACACACACACGCAACCACAACACACGCTCTCCCTCCTCCTTCTTCCCTCGCTTACGCACGCACAACACACACACACACGAACACACACGAACACACACACGCACATGCAGGGACGAGTTCAACGTGCTGCAAGAGGAGTTTGAGAGCCGCCGGTGCAACCCGCAGCGCGAATTTGTGTGCGAGCGTGATAAGCAGCTGCTGTGCACATCGACGTCCACGTCGACTTCGTCGTCTACAAGCTCGTCCACGAGCACCAGCACGTCAACATCCACATCGTCATCGACCTCCACCTCGACATCCACGTCCACGTCAACTTCAACGTCATCAAGCACATCCTCCTCCACCTCCACCAGCACCAGCACCAGCACTTCGACCTCCACATCGACGTCGACATCCACCTCCTCGTCAACCTCGTCATCCACATCAACATCCACAAGCACTTCCACGTCCACGTCCACGTCCACATCCACCTCGACCTCCACCTCAACATCAACCAGCACAAGCACATCCTTCTCCACCAGCACCTCCACTTCCACTTCCACTTCCACAACATCATCAACTTCCACCTCCACGTCAACCTCCACATCCACATCCACGTCCACCTCCACGTCTTCCAGCCGCATCTTTGCTGAGGACGTGTTTGGCGACCTTCCGCTTGACTTTGAGCTTGAGCACGAGGGCCTGTTCCAGGAAGGAAAGAACGACCCACGCCGCTACTCGACAGCATATACTGCGGCCGCCATCATCCGCAAGCAAACCGTCCTCGACACCATGCAATGCGCAGACCTCTGCTTGCAAGAGTTCTTCTGTCTCGGTGAGTCGTATGGACATGTGTGTGTATGTGTGTGTGCGGGGGGGGGGAGTATTTGTCTGTGTCTATGTGTTTGTTTGTGTCTCTGAGTACAATGCAGCCGCGTTTGCGTGTGTCTGTGTGCACGTGTTAGCGGGAACGCAGCGCAAAGGGAAATGCGTGCGCTGGCTTGATTTCGGTTTCGACAGGCTTTGTTCTGCACACGTTCTGCCTGTCAGTGCTTCCCGCGTCGCATCCCACTCATACTCACCCACGTTACACCACCACCACCACCACCACCCACATTGCACCAAAGGCATCTACTTGTACGTGATTCCTGGCACGAGCACCATTCGCTGCCACGTCCTGCGGGATCTCGGCGTGCAGGGCGGTGTTCGCACCAACGACCAGGCCCTCTCCGCCCGCCGCATTGAGCTGCCAACGACAACCACCACGACAACCACGACCACGACCACCACAACAACTACTCTTCTTCCGGGCACGGAGGTGTTTGGTGCCTTTGATGAGGAACGCTTTGCTGTCTCGTTGCTCGGTGCTGGACACGGTGCGTATTCACATCAGAAACGCGATTGTTTTGCGTCATTGCATGCTTGTCTGCTTTGCTCTGCTACATGGTGGTCTGCATTATCCGTTGTTTGAACCACTCACACACACACATACACGCGCGCGCACATGCACACACGCACACGAACAACATCAGGCGTTGCCACGCCGCGTCGCTTCTCCACGGGGTTCTCGTCAAGTGCTCTTCTTGCACGCCACGATGATGTGTCCAGCGAGCGCTGCGGCGAACTCTGTATTGCGTACGGCCGCGAGTGTGTTGCGTACTTCATCTGGACGCTTTCGTCATCACCATTCAACCGCTGCTTCCTCCTCGACAGCATCGGCTCCCCAGTCGGTATGTGCCGTGTGTGTGTGTGTGTGTGTGTGTGTGCGTGCGTGTGTGCGTGTGTGCGTGTGTGCGTGTGTGTGCGTGTGGGTGGGTGGGTGTTACGTGCCTGCAAACACGCTGACGTGTGTATATCTTTGTTTGTGTGCTTGTGAGCGTGCCTTTTGCTTGCCACGCTGCCACTGCTCTCGCATGGCGTGTTGGCTGCTTTCGCTGCCACTCTCCTCTGCCCCGTTTCCTTTCACTCTCCTGCCACTCACCTCACCTCTTCCCGCCCCCCCCCCCTTACTCACTTCTTGACCTCCTTCGCACTCGACAGCGACAAACACGGTGTCTGTGTCGTTTGAGAGGATCTTCCAAACATCGACGTCCACATCAACGTCCACATCCACTTCAACAACAACGTCGACGTCCACCTCCACATCCACCAGCACGACGACATCTACCAGCACATCCACATCCACATCCACGTCCACATCCACCAGCACATCAACATCAACGTCATCCTCCACCTCCACCACGTCAACCACCTCCACCTCCTCGTCCACCTCCACCTCCACCTCCTCGTCATCCACCACCACCACAGAGTTTGTGCCCGATGTGCCCGTCGTCTCCAACCCCTCGTTTGAGGAGGAAGACCTTCAAGGCGCCGAGATTACGTCACTGCTGGTGGACTGGACGGCCACGCGTGGCTTCGTGGGCGTGACAGTTCCCGACAGCGCGGAGTTTGAGGCGAACGCGGCTGTGGATGGTTCGCAGGTTGCGCTCCTCCTTGCCTCGTCGCGTGTTGAGCAGGTGGTGCAGGACGGCTGGCTGCAAAACGGCGTGGAGTACACGATGCATGCAAGCATCGGGCGCACGTTCTCGTCCAGCACGTTTGTGCCCATCACCATCACGGTGGACTCTGAGGACGGTGCAATGACATTTGCGCAACTGCGTGTGACTGGCGCAAGCGTCCAGCCGGGCGACTTTAACCAATTCTCCCTCCAGTTCCTCGTGCAAAACCTCGGTGGGGACACATGTTGGGTTTGTGTTTGTGTTTGGGTTTTTAGATTGGTTTTGGTTTTGGATTCCGTGCTTGTGAGAGCTCGCATATGCCCGTTTTGCCAGGTTTCTTGTCTCATTTCATCCTTCCTATTATTTTGTTTTGACGTCTCACGCTCACATGCCATTCCCGCCCACCCCGCCTCCAAACTTTAACAACAACACCAATTCCCATCCTTGTGCAGAATCCCCCGTGCGCGCGCGCGTGTCATTTGAGACAGCAGACGATCTCGAGATTACGCCCACATATGTTGATGGCGTGTGGATTGAGGGCCGGGTGTTCACCACCACGACAACGTTCACATCGACATCATCGTCAACATCCTCGTCCACATCCACATCCACCTCCTCCTCGTCCTCCACCACATCGTCTTCCTCCACCTCCACCTCCACCTCCACCTCCACCTCCACGTTCCCAGAGCCAGTCATTGAGAATCCATCGTTTGAGGTCGATCTCTCAAACGGACAGATCATCCACCCCGTCCCCGGATGGACCGTTCCCCGCGCCTTCGAAGGTAGAGGATGTCTGTGTGTGTGTGTGTGTGTGTGTGTGTGTGTGTGTGTGTGTGTGTGTGTGTGTGTGTGTGTGTGTGTGTGTGTGTGTGTGTGTGTGTGTGTGTGTGTGTGTGTGTGTTGTAGGTGTGTGTGTGTATGTTGTAGGTGCGTATGCGTGTGTGTAAGTGTATATTCTATGCGCGAGCATGCATCGTTGTTTTTAATCTTGTTTCCTGCTCCTCCCGACCACCTTCATCCCCCAACAGGCGCCTTCTATCCCGGCACGGCCGCCTATGGCTCCAGCACTCTTCCTCCGCCCGGCGATCAGCGAAAAGTTTTGCTTCTGCTGGATCAAGGGGACCGCATCCCAAGCCATTGAGGGCGCAGTAGTCTTCCCTGACGCAATCTTCACCGGTCTCTTTTGCCGTTGGGTGGCGGGCAGACTCAAGCGCCATCCCGCAGGTGTGTGTGTGTGTGTGTGTGTGTGTGTGTGTGTGTGTGTGTGTGTGTGTGTGTGTGCGACCGCGATGCTTGGTTTATTGTCGTGTGAGAGTACAAGTTCTGCCTCTGCCTGCGTTCTCCCGTGTACTTCCCTCACCACCAGCGCCCTCGCCACCACCACCCTGACGACGTGCAGTTGACTGCGACTCTGCGCACGACGGTGAGCGAAACGGTGCTGGCAACAACGGTCGTGTCTGCATCGCAACTCACGCGCGGACAGTTCACGGACGTGTCTGTCTCCTTCACTCCGGACCCGGCACCAGCACCAGAGCTCGTCGGTCAAGGCATCGAAATCACCCTCGCCGTCTCAGGTGCTGCGCTCTACGTGTGTGTGTGTGTGTGTGTGTGTGTGTGTG
The DNA here is from genome assembly GCF_000188695.1 of Salpingoeca rosetta. Taxonomy (NCBI): domain Eukaryota; class Choanoflagellata; order Craspedida; family Salpingoecidae; genus Salpingoeca; species Salpingoeca rosetta. The sequence goes on along the minus strand of NW_004754915.1, from coordinate 1,183,545 downwards.
TGTGTGTGTGTGTGTGTGCACTGCATACGTTTTGTGCATGAGCCGCCAGTCTTGCTCATAGGGATGTATCACAGCCTTACTCACCCACCTCCATTCCTTACCTGCACTCCCATTCCACGCACCCCGCGCTCCACACGTGTCCAGGCCTTGGTCAGATGCACCTGGACAACTTCCGCGCGGCGTACGAACCACTGGCATCATCTGGTGTCGCCGCAACGGTCGACGATGACGCATTCTCCTTCGAAGGTGCTGCTGCTGTCGTGTGTGCGTGTGTGTGCGCGTATGTGTGTGTGCGCGTATGTGTGTGTGTGCGTATGTGTGCATGTGTGTGTGCGCGTGTGTGTGCATGTGCGTGTGTGCAAGTGATGTCTGCGCGTAGGTACAAGTGATGGTGCCATGAGGGAGTCAGGCGTTCCTCACACCACGCTCACATGCCACTGATACCTTGTCTCCATCGTGACCGCGCGTGCGTGTGTGTTTTCAGGTTCTGGCGATGCGCTGTTCTCGTTTGAGAAGGGCCAAACACACAATTTGATTTCGCTCTCGTTTGCCGCTGCACTCGGCAATGGCGTCCTACTCTTCAACGGACCCGAGATGGGTAAGACCGCTCGCGCTTGCACCCACGCGAACTCGCACTCACACTCACACATGCGCCAGCGAAGATGTTCACACCCCTCCTTTTTGTTTGGGTACACGCGTACAAACACACGGGCACACATACAAACACACGCACGCAAACACGTATACACACACCTGAACAAACACACGTACACGTACACTCACACCACCCCTCTTGTTGCTCACCACCACCACCACCGCCGCGTCTGCGTGATTTCAGCGGATGGCTCCGACAACTACATCCTGCTGGCACTGGTGGACGGCCGTATTGTGCTCTCGTTCAAGACGACATCCTACCACACCGTCACCGTCACAACCCAGGAGGTGCGGCTGGTGTTCACTATCACACCTGTACACCTGACAGTTGTGGCACCCCTTCACCGCCATGTCTGTTCTGCGAATCCCGCACGCTCATGTCAGTCCTCACATTTCCCACCACCACCACCACCACCACCACCACCACCATCGTTGTTGCTGTTTCTGTGTTCAGACGTACGACGACGGTGCGTGGCACACCATCTCGGCCACCCGCACGCCGACATTCGTCGAGTTGGTGGTTGACGGCCAAGTCGCAGATGCATCGCAGCACGCAGAGGTGAGGCTGCACTGCACGTGCTGCTGCTGGTGATTGTCTGTTGGGGTGGAGGAGGTGCAGTGTGTGTGTGTGTGTAATTATGTATGTCTTTGGTGTGTGTGCGTGTAATTATGTATGTGTTTGGTGTCTGTGTTTGGTAGCCTGTCAGCCTGTTGTTCAGGTGTGTTCTAATCTATTGTCACTCCCAATTCCTCACACACACCCCTCTTCCTCTCCTCAAACCACACCAACAATGACCACCAGGCCTACGATGACGCCATCCACGTGGACGGCCTCGTGTTTGTTGGCGGCGTTCCGGATTCCGTTTCCTCTTTTCCGGACGCGTTTTCTTCGGCCAAGCAGTCGCTGTACGGCTGCGTTGCCGCTGTCACCGTTGATGGCATGGGTCAGTCGCACTGTCGTGTGCTCGCTCTGCTTGCAACTCTGCCATGTGTGTGTGTGTGTGTGTGTGTGTGTGTGTGTGTGTGTGTGCGTGCGTGTGTGCGTGTGTGTGTTCGTGGGTGTGCGTGTGTGTGTCCGTCTGCGTGTGCGTGTGTTCTTGTGCGTGCGTGTGTGTTCTTGTGCGTGTATGTTCGTTGCACCTGCAAACACTGCCGACCATCCCCCTTCCTCACCACCATCATCACCATCATCATCATCATCGCCAACAACAGCTCTGGACCGCAGCCACTCCGCGTTCGTCCGCGCCACAGATGCCGATCACATGTGTCCGGGTCGCCCGTGAACGCGAGCACACCGCGCCCCATCGCTCTAACTTCGCAGTACCATCTCTTCTGTGTATGAGTCTGTGTGTGTGTGTGTGTGTGTGTGTGTGTGTGTGTGTGTGTGTGTGTGTGTGTGTGTGTGTGTGTTTCATTTTGTGTTCTGGCGTTCACACGTGAAGCTCTTGCGTCATTTCCCCCGAGTGCTGTTGTGCGTTGCATTGTTTGTTGTTTGGTGTGTGAGCCACATGACAGCGCGTTACATGACATTGTTGTGGTTTTGATCCATGTGTGTGTGTGTGTGTGTGTATGTTGTCGCTTGTTGCCCTATGTGAGACCGTCCCTTTCGTTTTGTTGCCTGTCGTGTTTGTTCTTTTGTCATTCGCGTTTCATTTCACTGTAAAGTAACAGCAAGTCAAGGCACATGCATGCTCATGCAACCCAACATGCACCACCAACACACGTGGACGAGTGGGACCAGCGTGCCCGTGTCGCCGATGAAGAAGAGTGAAGACCAACGCTCACAAATAGATACATAGATTGAGAAAAAATATGAGTTATGACTGCGACAGCAGACGAAAGCAAATTGCATTTCACGACACCACACACTTGCTGTGCTGTGCACAAAGTACATATGACAGAGGGAATAGAAGATCGCATAAGATGAGTCGAACGACTGCTGAGCGGAGCAGCTGACAGTGATGCAACCACATCATGGCACGTCGACCCAAGCAAAACGATTGTCAATGCAATTAGCTCTCCAGACACGAAACAAACACACATGCACACACATGCACACACACACACAAGACATCTACGGTATGCGCGTGCCACAGCGCTTCAGGACGCGCTTCGCCCAGCGCTGGACGGTGTCGCTGTGTGGGAAGCGGGCAACAGCTGCGACAACGGCGCCAATCACATCAGCGCGCGTGGCGTGCGACGAACACGAGCGTGCACGGGATGGCTTTCGACCGCCACCGCCGCCACCACCACGACCTGCATTGCTGTTCGAGGCTGATGGTGATGGCGAGGCGAGGTGAACCAGGGCCGACGGCGTCAAGTGATGGTGGTGGTCGTGGTGGTGGTCGTGGTGGTGGTCGTGGTGTTCGGGTGCACGTGCGCTCACGCCATACACGGTTCGCCGATCAATGCCAGACTCGTCTCCCGTGAATGGGGCGACAGCGAGGAAGACGTTGAGGGCGCCGAGACCAGCGAGCTGTACACCGAGCCGGTCCCGGTGCACCATCATCGCCAGCAGCACGCGGCTCACGGCGCAGATCTTGCGCAGCCGCCGCTTCGGCTCGTCGCCGGCACCAGACACCAGCGGCGACAACAACGACGACGATGGTGTTGATGCGGATGATGGTGACACGAGGGCAGATGACGGGTTGGGGCTGCGCTGATCTGTAACTTGACGTTGCTCGTGCTGCTGCTGCTGTTGCTGTTGCTGCCCCTCTTCTCCCCCTGCTTGCCCCTTGTTCTGGTGCTGGTGCTGGTGCTGTCTTTCTCCCCCTGCTGGTGCTGGTGCTGTCTTCTCACTGTCGTACGCCTGTAGGTGCTGCTGTAAACATGTCGAGCTTGTTCCTGCCTTGCTTCGTTTCGTCATGGGCACTGGTGGTGCCAGAGATTGCGGGGCAGTCAGCGTCCGCACCCGCAGCTGCCCGTCGTCGGCCCACCCCATCCTGCTTGCCAACACCTCCAGCGCGCGGCAGGCCAGGATCTGCAGCCGGATGTCGTGGAGGTGGTGACGCATCATGGCAGCTGTTGCCTCCATCGCCCCGCACTTGGCCACCAGCCGCCCGCGGCCCCCTTTGCTCTGCGCAACGGCCAACAGCACGGAGCACGCAGCATACTGCAGGCGCGTGCACTCCGCGTGTGTGCACATGGCAGATATGAGCGCCTCAACGCCACCGTAGTGCATGACCTGCGCGCACGCGTCTGTCTCAACGCGCGTCATGTGGTGCAGGGCCTCGCAGGCGTGCAGCTGGATGGCGGTGTTGCGACGGAACCGGGTCATGGCTGCGATCAGCACTTGCGGCGCTCCAAACGCAATCGCCCACCAGCAGTCGCCGCGGCCATGGGACACAGCCGATGCAAGCAAGGGGTGTGTGCGGTGGTCACCGTGCTGGTGGTCATGACCGCTCTGCTGCTGGTGCTGCTGATGGTGTTCGCTGTGGTTCTGGTTCTGGTTGTTGTTGCTGTTGTTGTTGCTGCTGCTGCTGCTGCTGTTGTTGCTGTTGTTGTTGTTGTTGTCGTTGTTGTTGTTGTTGTTGTTGTTGTTGTCGTTGCTGTTGTTGTTGTGAGAGGCCATCGGAGCAACTGGAAACCCGTGTGGACACGTTGTGACCAATACGGATGCCCGCTGGTGCCGAGCAGCGCCAGAGGTTGGTGGTGCCGTCGTCGCTGTTAGTGTTGTCGCTATAAGTGTTGGTCCTGCTGCTGATGCGCGGGGCACATGCAAGGGGGCGTGTTCGCCAGAGCAGCGAGACGGGCGCCGTAAGTGGTGATGCTCATGCGCGCGGGGTCTGTAAACAACAGTCTGCTGCCTCGCCCGGGTGCCGTGCTGCTGGCTACTGCTGCTATAGCGTCGCTGCGCCGTGTCTTGGTCCATGCTGCCAATTGCGCTCTCGCTGGCCCGGGCGTCGCTCGTCCGCTCATCATCGTCGCGCTTCTCATTGTCGTGCTCGTGGTCACTCCACACAATGCTGTCGCTGCTTGCATCCGAGGCATCCCCATCTCCTTGACCGTCGCCATCGCCATCGCCACCGTCAAACCGGTCATCCACGCGCCGCTGAGCCCTGTGCTCTGTGTGGTGCATGCATGTGTCTCTGTGCATGCTCGCCTTGCTTGACCGGCGGCGCCACCGCGACGTGTACCTGTCGGGTTCACTCCCCGCCACTCCGCTCTCCTCTGCAATGCTGCTTCGACCACCACCTCGACCGCGAACGCCGTGAAGGTGGTGGTAGTGGTGGCGGCTGGTCCTGCGGCTGCTGCGTGACGCTGGTGTGGTTGTGATGGTTGGACACCTTGCTGTGGCGGCTGTTGTGCTTGTCGTCGGCGGCACTGCATCGTGGGTGGAGGGGTTGGCGGTGGTGTTGAACACGGCTGCTGGCGGCGTGGGTGGTGTGGCGGATACGGGCGCGTGTGGGGCCGTTGCAGATCCCGCTTGACACCGGATAATGTGCCACAGGAGGGAGCAGCCGTAGCGCTGCAGGCGCTCGCAGCGCCTGTGCGAGCGCATGATAGCAATGAGGAGGCGGATGTATGTTTCGCTGTGGAGGAAGGTGATACAGTGCTCGCGCCCGTCGGCAACGCACTCCCAAAGGACCTGCATTGCTTCAGCTTGTGCGGTGGGATCGACGGAGTGCTGCAGCAAGGTGTGTGCTATCCGCACCATGCACAGCGGGGGACACGCCTCGACGCCATCAAAGTCAAGCAGCATGGCGACCCCGTCGCCGATGTCAGCGCAGAGCGACTCTGTGTCGCCCGCATTGTGGCTGTGCTTGTGACCACTGTTGTACAGCGAAGATAGGGAGAGTGGTGGTGGCAATGTGTGGTTGCCTGTGTTGCTGGCAACGCTGGCAGGCAGCAAGTCGTGCGGTTGCCGCTGCCGGCGCGTTGCGCTCATTTGTGTATGTGTGTGTGTGTGTGTGTGTGTGTGTGTGTGTGTGTGTGTGTGTGTGTGTGTGTGTGTGTGTGTGTGTGTGTGTGTGTGTGTGTGTGTGTGTGTGTGTGTGTGTGTGTGTGTGTGTGTTTGTGTGGATGCCTCCGTGTTTGTGTTTGCAAGTGTCAATGAGGCCTGTCAGTCACCATGAAGTGAGGAATGGGTTGGGTCGGTGAAATGATGGCTGGCAGATGGAGTTGGGCAGCGGTACCACCACGGCGTGTGGGTGTGGGTGTGGCGTGTGCGTCGTGTGTGTTGTGGGGCATGTAAATAAATGGATACGCACTGGTGTGACATCAGCCGGCTTCCTGAACGCTTGGCTCGCAAACAAAAGGAGGAGCAGCAACAACAGATCCGACCCATGCACGCAAGTGTGCCTTCAAGGCCCAAGCTGAAATGATTCCATGCACAAACAACAGCAAAACTGAATTCAGTCTGACCTCTTTGTGCTTGCAAGCACCAAGAAGAGCTGCTCATTTCGTTTGCTCCCACCAACCAACAAACCAAACACACGAGTTGTGGGTGTTTGTGTTTGTTTGTGTGTCTGTTGTGTTTGCTGTGTTGGATGAGTCCTTCACACCTCGCCAAGTGTACCACGCACAAGAGAAGAGAACAAGGTGGTGTGTTGTTGTTGTGTTCTCGTGTTGCTCCTTGAGGAGCACACACACACACACACACACACACACACACACACAAACTTGAGCAACCACCAACGTCTTTGATACTACTGCACGAGCACCATGAACAGCTACAACGCAAGTCACGCTGTGAAGCAGCCGTTGAATGCGGTGTTGCTGCTGTGCATGGTCCTCACCGGCCTCCTGATCTTGGGACCAGGCACAGCAGGTGAGCTGAGCTGCAGTCAGTTGAGAGGTAGAGTGGTACCTACACAACGGGGGAGGGGGCAGTCAGTATGAAATGAATTGAGTTGATGTATGCGCGCGCGCGCGCGCGCGCGCGTGTGTGTGTGTGTGTGTGTGTGTGTGTTTTCGCTGTGTTATCGTGTCTAGCCGTGTTTGTTGTTTGTTTGTTTGACACACGCAACATCCCATGTGAGCTCCTCATTCGGTCGCTCGTTGACACGAACTCCGCTTGTCATCGCATCCCCAACCAGATGCGCAATGCACGGGCTGCACGTTTTCCACGTCCGGCCCTTGCCAGGACCCGGCAACTGGCATCTGCTACGCTGCTTTCGGTGCGTGAAACGAACGTGGCAAAGTGCGCCCACCAGTATGGCGGTGCTCGTTGTTGCCCATGTTCCCCCTGAATCTAATGAACACGCGCGATGAATTGCTACAGAGTACATGCGGGTGACATTCTAGTTCCAACTTCATACTCTGACCTTGCGTGGCGGTGTTGCTTTCCAACCATGCTTTCCCTTCTCTTCTTGTCATCTCGTCCTTGCCATCACACTGATGTGACCCCCCCCCCTTCCCGTTTTCCCAAACCAACCAACCGCTCAACCACGTGTTAACCGCGACTGCTTTATGTTTCGCATCAACAGCAACGGTTCCACCGTCCTGTCATCCATCCTTCATCCAGTGCGAAGCGAAAACGGCAAACGACTACCCCCTCTGCGCCGGCTGCCTTCCCATCACAAATCCAAGTGTGCTTGGCCCCTTGCTGTCCACATGCTCTTGCTGCGTGTACTGACGAAACAAGGAACACTATTGCTGCTGGTTCTGTTGGTTCTGCTGGTTCTGTCACCACGGCACTCATCCAATGCACATGTACTGTTCTCTTGTCTCCTGTTGTTTCAAACAGCCCCTGACGGTGCCGTGAGCATTGGTCGGTGCAAGCACGACAACCCCTTTGATGATGTACGTCGGGTGTGTCTGTGTGTCTGTGTGTTTGTGTCTGTGTGTGTCTGTGTGTGTCTGTGTGTGTCTGTGTGTGCAATGTAGGCGAGGGCTGAGCGACTGGGCTCGAGTTTATGTTCATGCGCTTGCGTGCGAGTCGCGTGTGCCCTGTCCGTGTGACTGCTTCGTCTCACATATGCTCGCAAGCTCACCACGCGTATTCCCAACCGTGCCCCCTCCGTTTGATTTGCACCTGTACATGGTTTGTCGTGGTAGTCATGCTTTGCATGGCGGTCGGATATCGGCGGGTGTCCTGCTGGCACATCAACGTGCGAGGACAACCCACTCCCGCTTTCCGGTGCGCATGTGCAACTCTGCATGATGGAGAGTGTTTGCGTACAAGGCTATTGCGACAACGAGTGTGCTTGCACGTGCTCGTTGCGGTTCCGCTCACGCGTGTCGTTGTTGTGTGCTACTCAGGTGTCGTTCACGACGTGTCCTGGGGCAGTGGGCCTGGCCCTCCCCTGACAATCAAGGTTCGTCTGGTGCATGTCTGTGCACGTGCACATGTGCCGCTGCTTGCACGTGCATGTGTGTGTGCGTGCGTGTGCGTGCGTGTGTGTGTGTGTGTGTGTGTGTGTGTGTGTGTGTGTGTGTGTGTGTGTGTGTGTGTGTGTGTGTCGTCGTCGTACGTACGTACGTACGTACGTACG
>NW_004754915.1:1172194-1173606 GCF_000188695.1 Salpingoeca rosetta | reverse complement strand
TCAACGTCCACATCCACCTCCACATCCACAAGCACGAGTACAAGCACGTCCACATCGACATCGACATCAACATCAACAAGCACATCAACCTCTACCTCCACTTCAACCTCAACCTCAAAAAGCACGTCAACATCAACGTCCACATCAACTTCAACCTCAACAAGTACCAGCACAAGCACCTCTACCTCAACCTCCACATCCACATCCACGAGCACGTCAACATCGACATCAACAAGCACATCCACAAGCACCAGTACTTCCACATCAACGTCCACAAGCACGAGTACAAGTACTTCCACCTCTACATCAACGTCCACATCCACATCAACATCAACAAGCACGTCAACATCAACGTCCACATCAACATCAACCTCTACATCAACCTCCACATCCACAAGCACGAGTACAAGTACTACCACGAGCACGTCAACGTCCACATCCACATCAACATCAACAAGCACATCAACCTCCACTGCAACCTCAACCTCAACCTCAACAAGCACGTCAACATCAACGTCCACATCAACATCAACCTCAACAAGTACCAGCGCAAGCACATCAACGTCCACATCCACATCAACATCAACCTCTACATCGACGAGCACGAGTACAAGCACATCAACCTCCACATCAACCTCCACTTCAACCTCAACCTCAACCTCAACAAGCACATCAACCTCCACTTCAACCTCAACCTCAACCTCAACAAGCACATCAACATCAACGTCCACATCAACATCAACCTCTACATCGACGAGCACGAGTACAAGTACTTCCACCTCCACATCAACATCAACAAGCACATCAACGTCCACATCAACATCAACAAGCACATCAACGTCCACATCAACCTCAACCTCAACAAGCACATCAACATCAACGTCCACATCAACATCAACCTCAACAAGTACCAGCACAAGCACCTCCACATCAACCTCCACATCAACATCAACCTCTACATCGACGAGCACGAGTACAAGCACATCAACCTCCACATCAACCTCCACTTCAACCTCAACCTCCACATCGACGAGCACATCAACATCAACGTCCACATCAACATCAACCTCAACAAGTACCAGCACAAGCACATCAACGTCCACATCCACATCCACAAGCACGAGTACAAGTACTTCCACGAGCACGTCAACATCCACATCAACAAGCACGTCAACATCCAAATCCACATCCACATCCACGTCCACGTCCACATCCACATCAACATCAACAAGCACATCAACCTCCACTTCAACCTCAACCTCAACCTCAACAAGCACGTCCACATCGTCGTCGACATCTACATCAACAAGCACCAGTACTTCCACAAGCACCTCAACCTCAACGAGTACCAGCACAAGCACATCGACGAGCACGAGTACATCAACCTCAACCTCAACATCAACCTCAACAAG